>NC_134531.1:123172648-123475678 GCF_050624435.1 Tenrec ecaudatus
GAGATTTTCACTGGGGAGGACACGTGCATGGGAGAGTTACATTTGGTAGACAGAAACAGAACTCTCTGCTTGCATTTATATGGTTAGAAATTCATACCTGCACACATACAAATACACACTTAAAATATATTCACATATATATTTTTTCTGGCTTGTTTCACAACCAAATGCTTCTGATGACCTAAAGATCTACTGATGGGCCCTGAAAGTGTTGTCTTCCTAAAAGAGTAATCTTCTAATTGTGTTCACAAAATCTATTCTCTTACATTGCATACATCTTTAATTTGTCAGCAGAGAGATTATTTAGTGAGATGTCAATTGCTTCATAGAAGCCCTGATGGAGTAGTGGTAAGTGCTGGGCTGGAATCCACATGGTCGGCAGTTTGAAACCACCAACAGCTCCAGGGCGGTGGGGGCAGGGCTCAGGACTGGGTGGTGGCTGGGGGTGGTGGGGGTAAGCTTTCTATTCTCATCAACCAGTGATTCCCAACCTTCCTAATACCGCGACCCTTTAATATAGTTCCTCATGTTGTGGTGACCTCCAACCACAAAATTATTTTCATTGCTGCTTCATAACTGATTTTACTAGTTATGAATCATCATGCAAATATATGATTTTCAGGATGTGTTTTCATTGTTACAAATTGAACATAATTAAAGCATAGTTATTAATCACAAAAACAATATGTAATTATATCTTGTGAAATATGTATTTCTAATTGAAAATAAATGAAATTTTGTCTTGAAGCATAGTGTAGCATGGGTCACAGTCTTTACACTGGATACCCATATCTGCATGTGGCCGGATAGATGAGCGGTGTCTTAGTTCCTAAGACCATCAGAATTATGTGCTTTCCGATGGTCTTAGGTGACTCCTGTGAAAGGGTAGTTAGACCCCCAAAGTGGTCATGACCCACAGGTTGAGAACCGCTGCCATAAATTTAGTCTCAGACACCCATGGGTATGAATCAGCATTAACTCAATGGCAGAGTTTGGTTTTTGGTGAGTCAATTGCTTCAAATGGTCCTTCTATCCATATTCTTATTGACCATCATCCATTGTGTGATGTATTTTAGATTCTAGCCTCTCTGCTTGTGGTTTCGTTACCATTTGAGCGAGAGTTCTCTGTTACAGGATTAGGGCGGGATGCATCTTAGAATTTACTGTGGGTGTGACTTAAGTCACAGTCCTTTTTTCCCCTGGGTTAAGGCTGGATAACGGATAAAAACCACTTCTCCATCTAAGTCTCCCTTTTGTAGTTTCTGTGTCCTGGCTTAGCTTTGGTAGAAGGAAGATATGCTTTGACTCCTGGAAATTTTTGACTCTGTCTCTGGATCCTACATTTGGCTTTCCTCTGCCTGACGTTCGGGTTTGGGACTTTACAGAACCCACAATCAGGTGAGAAGTGTCTTTCAAAAGTCATGGGTTTCAGTGAGACAGTGCAGTGAAGTGCAGAACTCAGGATCATAAGGGAATATTCACAAGGGATTAATAGGGTTAAATGGAGCAATAAGGGAAAATATGTAAGAATAGGGGAAAGTCTGCAACTCCTTGGAACTAGTATGACATTAGTTCTTCTAAAAGAAGTATTGCCACATTCAGAGTCTAGAAGTGAGCCATTCATACTTACTTTTGCAAGAAAAGATTCCATATTCAAATAGCATTGTCTGATATTTCAGTTTAGATATGGAACAATGAGTTGCATGGAAGTTGTAGGACATAGTAGGAGACAATGTTTTCTGAATAAAGATAGAAATTCAAATGTGTGCATAAGCAAATGTGGTGAAGAAAGCTGATGGTGTCCAGCTATCAAGAGATATAGCATCTGGGGTCTTAAAGGCTTGAAGATAAACAAGATGCCATCTTGCTCAGAAGCAACAAAGCCCACATGGAAGAAGCACACCAGTCTGTGTAGCCATGAGGTGTCGAAGGGATCAGGTATCAGGCATCGAAGAACAAAAAAACATATCATTGTAAATGAGGGTGAGTGTAGAGTGGAGACCCAAGTCCATCTGTAGGCAACTGGTCACCCCTTACTGAAGGACTGTGGGGAGGAGATGAGCCAGTCAGGGTTCAGGGTAGCAATGATGAAACATACAACTTTTCTCTCGTTCTTAAATGCCTCCTCTCCCCACTATCATGCTCCCAATTCTACCTTACAAATCTGGCTAGACCAGAGGATGTACACTGGTACAGATAGGAACTGGAAAAACAGGGAATCCAGGGCAGATGGACCGTTCAGGACCAGTGGTGAGAGTGACAATACCTGGAGCAGGGAGGGAATGTGGGATAGAAAGGGGAAACTGATTACAAGGATCTACATATAACCTTCTCCCTGCTGGATGGGCAACAGAAAAGTGGGTGAAGGGAGACGTCAGACAATGCAAATATGACAAAATAATAATAATTTATGAATTAGGAAGGGTTCATGAGATAGGGAGGAGTGGGGAGGGAGGGGGAAAATGAAGAACTGGTATTAAGGGCTCAAGTAGAAAGTAGATGTTTTGAGAATGTTCATGGCAACAAAGGTACAAAAGTGCTTGACACAATGGATGGATGTATGGATTGTGATAAAATTTGTACGAGCCCCCAATAAAATGATTTTTAAAAGATAGAAATTCAGAAATCTAAATGGAGATTGTTTTAATTTGTTGGCCAAGTATTAAAGTGTGCATGTGTGAGTGAGGATTTGTAAGGACTATACACTAATTGGGGAGTTGTGGTGTGTAGACTTCAAAATCTGTGCTGGGGTAGGAAACATCAAAGACCCGATGGATTGAAATATATTTGCTAACTACCACTAGTACTCAGTTTGTCATTCAGAAAGTTCTTTGTGCTGCCGTCGTTAGTAGCTATTAAATCAAGCCTGAGTCGTGGCAGCCCATGCAAAACAGAATAAAATATTGTCGGTCCCATGTCATCTCATAGGGTGACTGTTGGTTGATATTTGGAAGTCGCTTTCTAGGCTTTCTTCCTCGTCATTACAGCAAACCTCTGGTGACGCAAGCGTCCGGTGACGCAAGCGTCCGGTGACGCAAGCGTCCGGTGACGCAAGCGTCCGGTGACGCAAGCGTCCGGTGACGCAAGCGTCCGGTGACGCAAGCGTCCGGTGACGCAAGCGTCCGGTGACGCAAGCGTCCGGTGACGCAAGCGTCCGGTGACGCAAGCGTCCGGTGACGCAAGCTGAGAGCATTGACTGCATGAGAGGCATTGTCCAGGAATTACTGTGGGCTTTATACACAGAAGAGTATTCGATGATTGAATTGTCAATGTTTCCATAAAAGTCCTGATTAGTCTTAGAATAATGGTAAATAATGACTCATCCTATTAAAGTTTTCTTAAAAGGCTCAAAAAGATCAAGCTTATTTATTAGTAAATTAATGCCTGCCGGAATACAGCTCAACGTTTTTTCTAGGAAGAACAATAGAAACAAAGACCTGGATGTGGAAACTAAGAGGCAAGTATAAACTTAACAGAGCAGAAACTTAATAATAAATGAGCAGATGAGAAAGATCAACAAAGATACGCAGACTACACAGACATATGTCAGAAACATTGCAGGTTCTGCCCCTGCCCAAATCAACATTATTCACTGTCATCAGCATTATTCTAGATCATGGTGACTCTGTGTAGAACTGAAGAGAACTGCTCATTGAGATTTATGAGAGTGTAAGTATTTACAGGAGCAGGCAGACTCACCTTTTTTCTCTAGGGGTGTATGGTGAGTTTGAACTGCAAACGTTGTGGTTCACAGTCCAATGCTTAGCTTGCAGTGCCACCGATGCTCCTTGTCCCCGTGTGGACCACCAGACTAGAGCAGTCATTACATTGCTTTCAGTATCCCAGCACTTATACAATATGTTTACATATAGTGTACAGTTCATTTAGTGTGCAACAAAGTCATAAAAATGTGAAGTACTGTAAGAGTCATCGGAGTATGACAGAAACAAGAAGTGAGTACATACTGCTGGGAAATGGCACAAACTAACTTGCTCCAGTGACTTGTTACAAACCTCTAATTAGTAAAAACCACAATTGTCTGCAAATCACAATAAAGCAGAGTGAAATAAATGAAGGTATGCCAGGAAAAAATAACCAAATGGAAAATCTGGATCTGAAAACCACAATATCTGAAACAATTTGCCAAACTACAAAACAGAGGTGGCTGTGATGCTTCCAGCAGCGGCCGTAGCCATGGCAGCGGCAGAAGGTAGTAAGGACTAGCAGGAAGCTAAGCTGAGCGGGAGAGGAGAGCCAGAGGGTGCCAGGGAAGCTACAGGTTTCAACAGATTTGTGAACTCAGCCAAACACAGTGGTGGCAGGGGCCTAATTGCTACAAAGAATACATATTTTAAGACAATACTCATTGTGTATGGGCAAAAGATCTTGAGGCCTGTATTTGTTACTAATTTTATAATGGGTTTTTTAGTTTCTGTTCTGTGGAAAATGTATAGCATTCCAACAAAGGGTTTTAATGTATTTTTATTTTGCACCCATACTGCTGATTACTAAATGTAATAGTCTGATCATGGTGCTAAATAAATGCCTTGGAAAATAAAGAAATATAATTAATGTCTTAGAAAGAGACAAAGAAAGTATTTCAAGAAATAATAACTTCAAACTGCCGACATGTGTTGGAAAACAAAATCCTACATGTAAGAAATCCAGAAAATTGCAAGAAAAATGATTAAAAATAAACCAGATCTAGGTATACTATATTTAAATATCTAAAAACCATAAACCAAGGTAAAATATTAAATCTAGAAAAAGAGATATGATATTCTATAAGGAAATTGCAGAATTTTAATTAGAAAAATGTGCATACAGAGGAGTATAATCATAAAAGGGCTGAACTAGAAAATGAATTATCTATCAATTGAAAATGTCCCTCAAATGTGAAAGTAAATGAAGGCATTTCGAATATTTAAAAATCTAGGGTAATTCCTTTTATTTTCAGCCTGAGGAAATGGACACCAAAAGAAATCCCAATGTATACGAAGGAACAAAGAACAGGAGAAATGATAAATATGAAGGTAAATATAAAGAACTATATTTTATCTTCCACATTTCTTTGAAATACATGAGTTCATAAAGCAAAAATTAAAGCAGTTTATCATGAGAGTTTTAATATAAGACATAATGTATGAACACAACTGAACAAAATTTGCTGGTATGTAAAACGATGCTCTTGTCAAGGTCTTGACTTGATTCACATTACAAGCCAAGAGACATTATTTTTAAAAATAAACAAACCAAACACAAAAGAAATATAAATTGAAAAGTTAATGTTTATTGTTAGGAGGTGCTGTGGAATCAATTCAAACTGACAGTAGCTTCAAGTACACCAGCCTGTGTGATTCAAGGTCTGTAAATAATCAAACCCCATCTGAAGGAAGGAGTGACATCAGAGCTATCGATGACAGTGGAAGCCCAAATGCACTTGCAGGTTCCCGGCATAGGTAAACTCTCTAGTGATTCCTCACTGATCGTAGTCTAGCGAAGTGAGTACCCTTGAAATCAGACAGAGAGCATTGTAAAGTTGATTTTGGCTGATGTAGCCAAGTGAAAATGTAATCCATTTTCATTTGATCTCCCTTGGACCCATGTTAAAGCCGTTTCAGTTTTTAGTATCTTCTCCTTTTTCTTTGATTGAGGTCTTTGCATCTTCTGTGTAGTCATTAAAAAAATATTATTTTGATTTGTTGCTGTTGACTTCCTGCTTGTATTTTGTATGATTGTCTGCATATGAAATCCAGGAGAGAGTAAGTATAGGGGCATGGCAGGGGAGAATGGCGGCAATAGGGAGCCAACGACATTGAATATGGAAAGAAAATAATCTGAAGTTTATAGTGGTGATGATTGCACAAATCTTACTATGAGTGAACATTTAAATTGTATATATAAAATTAAATTGTATATAGGCCAATTATACATATTGGTTCTGCTTTTTAAAAAAAATCATTTCATTAGGGGCTCGTACAACTCTATCACAATCCATCCTTCCATCCATTGTGTCAAGCACATTTGTACATTTGTTGCCATCATCATTTTAAAAACATTTTCTCTCTAATTCAGCTCTTAGTATCAGCTCTTCATTTTTACCCCTCTCTCCCTCTTGAATCCTTGATATTATTGTTATTTTTATTTTCATGTCTTGCACTGACTGATGTCTCCCTTCACTCACCTTTCTAGTGTTCACCTCCCAAGGAGGTGGTTATATGTAGATCATTGTGATCGGTTCCACCTTTCTCCCTCCACCTTTCCCTTACCCTCCTGGAATCGCTACTCTCACTATTCGTCCTGTGGGTTTTATCAGTCCTGAATTCCCTGTGTTTCCAGCTCTTATCTGTACAAGTGTACTTCCTCTGGACTATCTGGACTGTAAGGTAGAACTGGGATCATAATAGTGTAGGGGAAGAAACATTCAAGAACTAGAGGAAAGTTGTATATTTCATCGGTGCTCTACTGCACCCTGCTGGGAGGTCTCTACTCCATGACCCTTCTGTAAGGGGATGTCCAGTTGCCTGCAGTTGGGCCTTGGGTCTCCACTCCACACTCCCCCTCATTCACAATGATATGATTTTTTTTTGTCCTTTGCTGCCTGTTACTTGATCCTATTGACACGCAGGCTGGTGTGCTTCTTCCATGTGGGTTTTTTTGCTTCTCAGCTAGATAACCACTTGTTTATATTGAAACCATTAAAATCCCAGACATTGTATCTGTTGATAGTCAAGCACCATCAACTTTCTTCACCACATTTGCTGATGTCCCCGTTTTGACTTCAGCGATCGCATGAGGAAAGTGAGCATCATGGAGTGCTATGTCAATAGAATGAAATGTTCTTGTGTTGGGGGTATATTTGAGTAGAGGCCCAATGTCCATCTGCTACCTCAAAACTAAACCTATAAATATATGTACATAGTGATCTATTTCCCCATCGTCATATATAAATATATTTACATATGCACATGCCTGTATTTAGACCTCTATAAATGCCCTTTGCCTCCTAGGTCTTTCCTCTATTTCCTTTTACTTTCCTCTTGTCCCACTATCATGTTCAGTCTTCCTTTGGGTTTCAGTACTTCCTCTAGGTTACAGTGCCCTTGATCAAGACATGACAGGCCTCCTACACACTCCTCGCCATCTATTTTAGATCACTTGTTGTTCCCTTGTCCCTGGGTTTGTTAACACACACTTCCTTTCCCCCGCCTCCCCCTCTCCCATGTCCCCTTGGAATTGTCGGTCCCGTTTTTCTCCTCCAGATTGTTTTTCCTGCCTATCTTATCTAGATAGACCTGCAGAGATATAGACATAATAATGTGTGCAAAAAAAGACAGAGCAAAACAAAGCAACAACAACAACAAAATCAAAGAAAAAAAAAGGAAAGCTTATAAACAGTTCGAGATCTGTTTGTTGACCTTTACGAGTTATTTCTGGTCGAGTGTGATGACGTGACACACCCTGGCCCCAAAGTATTTTTGGTATTCCCTGGGGACTTCATTGCTCTGCTCCCCTTGCTGTTCTGTTGCATGCCCTTAATGTTTCGCTTCAGCGTGGTGGGGTTGTATCAGGCATAATACCCGCACTGTGCCTCCAGTAACACTATGGGTAAGTGAGGGGCATCATGTCTTGCAGTGGGGCCAGCCCTCTGGGCCTTTCTCTGCTTGACTACCCTAAGCAGGAATATCATCCTCAGGTTTTGGTGGCTCAGGATGTGCTCCACTCTCTCTTCCTCTCTCTTAATTTGCTCCCATGTGCTCTGATCATACATATCCCTATCACTTAGTTGTATCTTGAGTGCTGTCCTCTGAAGTGAATTCTTCTGTGGGGCTGGGGGCTGTCCACGTAGCTGGGATTGGGGAAGGCTCCTCAGACTTCTCTATTGGTTCCCTGCTTCATGACGGTATATTGTATTCATGTCGGTGCACCGGGTTCAAATCTGGTCCCTTTTTCCCTGTGGAGATATAAACAATGCCCTCTCCTTGGGTGGGTTAGTGCCCTGCTCCCTCACTATCCATGTCTTTTTTTCCTCCCCTTTCCTCCTCCTTTATAGTTGGCTACCAAAAGTATCCCTGGATTTGGTCTGGCATATGACCTGGACCTCACTCCAGGAATGTATGTATACAGTAGCTTTTACCTTATGTTTCTTTTTTTAAGTGTACCTCAGTGGACTCATGTTGTACTTGTCCTTTTGTGTTTGATTTACTTTGGTTAGCATAATTTCCACCAGTTCTTCCCTTGTGGCAATGTGCTTCATGCATTCATTACTGCTTTTTAGGGATGCGTAGTACTCCATTGTCAGTATGTACCACAAATTTTTACTCCACTCATCTATTGATGGAAATTTGGGTTGTTTCCAACTCCTGGCAATTGTGAACTGTGCTGTGAAGACTATTGAAGCACAGATGTCTGCCCATGGTTTGTTTCTTGCCTCTTCTGGGTATATGCCCAGTAGGGGAATTGCTGGGTCATATGGTATCTCAATTTCCATCTGTTTTATATATCACCAAATTGATTTCCACAGTGGCGCTACATACCTACAGGTCCACCAGCAGTGGAAGGATGTTCCTATCTCACCACAGCCCCTCCAACACTTGTTACTTTCTGATTTAGAATTGGGTTACCTTTGGGGGTGGTATCTTATATTTGTTTTAATTTACATTTCTCTTATGGCTAAAGATCGGGAACATTTCCTCATATGTTTATTGGTCATTCAGATTTTGCCCCTGTGTTTCACTTTTGTTCGGGTCCCTTGCCTACCTCCTCAGTGGGCAGTTGGATTTTTTTCTTTTTGGAATCTAGCTGAGTATTGTAGATTTTAGTAATAAGACCTTTGTCTGATGTGCCACTGCTAAAGATGTTTTCCCAGTCCATGGACTCTAATTTTCTTGGTGAATTTTTTTGCTGTATATAGGTGTTTTATCTTCAGTATATCCCTCTTGTCATTTTTAAACTCATCTGTATTTGTTTCCTTCCCTATTTCTGATAGCCTATGTATTCCCTGCACCAAATTTCTCAGGTTTGTCCCAATTCCCTCATTGATGGCCCTAATAGTTCGGGGCTTTACCTCCAGGTCTCTGATCCACCTTGAGTTTATTCTTGTGTATGAAATGAGATAAGGGTCTTGATGATTTTTTTTTGCAGGTGAATATCCATTTTTCCAGCAACACTTATTGAAGAGGGCATCTATTTACCATTTGATATTTTGGGGACCCTTATCAAAGATCAGTTGTCTGTATGTTGATGATTTTTTCCTGGGTTTTCAGTTCTTTTCCATTGGTCTGAGTATCTGTCATTATACCAATACCATGCAGTTTTGACCACTGGCTGTACAGTATGTGCTAAAGTCAGTAAGAGCAAGCCCTCCTACTCTGTCCTTTATCTCGAGGAGTTCTCTGCTAATTTTGGGCTTCTTCCCTCTCCATATGAAGTTGGTAATCAGCTTTTCCAATACTTTGAAGAAAGATTATAGTAATTGTATCAGGTTTGCTTCAGTCTTAGGTAGTGCCTTGGGCAGAACTGACATCTTTACTATATTGAGGCTTTTAATCCAGGAGCATGGGATATTCTTCCATTGGGATTTTCATATATAAAATCATATCAGACACAAATAAAAAAAGTTTCACCTCTTCCTTCCCCAGGAAAATATCTTTGATGGATTTTCATTGCCTTATGCTATTAGCTAAGCCTTCCAATACATTATTAAATAAGAATGAAGACAAGGGGCATCCTTGTCTGGTTCCCTTTTTCAGTGGGATTGTTTTGTCTTTTCTACATTGACTACCATGTTAGCTGTTGGGTTTTCATATATAACTTCTATTACATTGAGGAATTTTCCTTCCATTCCTTCTTCTTGAGTGTCTTAAACAGGAAGGGGTGATGAATGTTGTTGAATGCTTTTTCCCCATCTATCTATATTATGTGGTTCTTATAATTTTTTCATGAAAATGTTATGAATAATACCTGAGCTCAGTTCATTGATATTCAGGGTTATCACATCCATCTCTGGACTCTGTAATGTCAGCTTATACATTTTGTGTTGGGAGTGTTTTCCTAGCTCCCTTTCTTATCAGTGTGTTGTGTGTGTGTGTGTGTGTGTGTGTGTTTCATTCCTGAATTCTTTCCACTCTTAAGTCAATGCTATCTTGGGGGCTGTTTTCTCTTTGCTGCCCTCTGGGTGGGGTTCTTCTCTGTGGCAGTCTCATTTGTGCTCAGTGAGTGCTTTTCTTCTGCACATACTGGATATGCAAAGATCTTTTGTAGGGCTGGGTTTATTTTAACATATTCTTTGAGTTTTCCTTGTCTAGCTTGGTAGATAATTTGACTGAATAGAGTATTTTTGGGTTTGTATTATTTTCCTTCAATTTTTGAAATGTGTTACTTCACTCTTTCCTCTTCTCCATAGTGCCTGCTGATCGGTCTGAGGATATTCTCATTTGGGAACCTTTATATGACTGCTTGTTTTTCCCTAGCTGCTCTGATGACTTTCTCCTTTTCCTCAAAGTTGGATAGTTTAATTATTATGTGCCTTGGGATTCAGTCTGGATGGTGTTCTTTCAGCCCTCCAAATGGTTGCCTGGTTTTTATTTATTAAGCTGGGGAAGTTTTCCTCCAAGAATTCTCTCACTATTTTTGCAGTTGACTTCTTTGCTGTGTCTTCCTTCAGTAATCTAATTATTCTGATGTTGTTCCTATTCGTAGCATCAGACATAGCTCAGGTTTTCATCAGCTTCACTGATGATGCTATTACTTTTGTTTACATTTGTGAAAGTTTGCTTGTCTGTCCTCCAGGTCACTGGTGTGGTCCTCTGCCTCCTCCAGTCATTAGGCGTAGTCCATGTGTCTGCTACTAGTTTTTGTTATCTCACCCCTAAGGTATTGTAATTACCTTTGGCGTGTGGTCTATAGTTCCTCTATTATTTCATCTTTTTTCTGTATTGTTTCCCTCATATCCTGTATGATTCCAAGCATATTCTGAAAATTTCTTTCTGTGGCAGATCAATGTCTGCTTCTTCTGTGCATGCTGTTAGGTTCAGGACATCTTCCAACATTGCATTTTGTTTCTCCAGTTTTTTTCATTGAGGTCACTGGGGCTGATTGCTGTTTGTGTTGTTTTGTTTAAGATGAGCTCAGAGAAATTTTCCAGAGTAGAGGAGCACTGGGGTCTTTCTGGGAGACTTGTAGGAATTCTTATTCTAACTGTCTGCAGCTAATTGCACTGTAGGATTGGCCTACTGCTTTGTGCTCCTGTGGCTTCACGCTTTCCCTGGTCAACCAGTATTCTGTTATTTAGAGGGCAATTTGGATGGTCCTCTCAGGATACGCTTGTTGGGTGGTTGTGGACCCGCAATGTTGGTGCTACACTGGGTTGTCTCACAAGAAGCAGTGATAGCGTAGCCCAAAGGCAATTTGGGGTGCCACAAGAGCATGCAGGTGTGCCTGTTCCAATGGGAGTGTTGCAGAAGTTAAGTGTGTGGGCCTGCTTTCATGTACAACACTGTGAATGGTGGGAAGAATTGCCCTGGTAAGTTATATCCTGGGGAAGTTGGACAGAGGTTCTCACAGCAGCATGGAACACTGGAGAGTGTTCTCTGAGCTGCCTTAGGCCATGTGATGCAATATGGCAGGTGGAAAGAAGTTACACCGGTCCCCCAGGACCACAGAGGATGGGTAGGATCTCTCCAAACCATGCAGGTGGGACTTTACCTGGAAAAAGGTGGACAGAAATCCCCTAGCCATTTGTTAAGTACGACAGCGGGTGAGTGGCTGGCCAGGACTTCTCTTGGAGGAAGGTGGGCAGGATTTTCTCTGGAGGAAGGCGGGCAGGTTTTCCATAGCAAACTGTTATGCTGTAGAGGGTGGAGATCCCCCAGTTGGGTGGAGGGAAAGCATAAATGTACTAGACTAAGGGGAGTGTCATAAAGGTCGGCAATGACATGTGAGAGGAAAGGAAAGAGGAAAAGATAAAAATGAAACACTGAGCCTATTGAGAAGAGAGGGAAACAAAAGTAACAATATAGCTGAGCCCCAATACCTGACTGTTGGGCCAGAGGGGTTTAAATCCTGCCCCAAGGTGGCAGAAAACTGGCTGTGTTGAGATAAAGTCCTTGCGCCAGCCCCAAAGTATTCCGGCTATGGCTGACACAGTGGCAACACCAAGGTTAAACCCTAGCCAGCCTCCACAGTGGTAGGCCAAAAGCCCCCAGATCCTCAAAACCTAGTGGATCTGTGCCCACTTATCTTTATGATACTCCTTTTGCCACCCAGCAGTGTGGAATTTCCCTCTTAATGACTCTTCTGCATGAATTTCTGCAGAGTCCCTCTAGTATTGTGTTACTTGTCATTTTGCTGGAAATCTCGATCTATTTTTTTTAGTAGTATTGCCTCATAGGATTTCTTGGCTTTAATGTTTAAGGAAGCAGATCATTAGGTCTTTCTCCCAAAAAACTGTTATATATGTTGAAGCAGCAATCTTTCAGTTAGCAATCATGTACATAATCATTTTTACCATCAGGGCTCCTTTAAAAAGCCAACAGAAAAATGAAAATAAAATGCTAAAATATATGATTCACTAAAAATGATGCAGGATAATTGAACAAAATTTAAAAAGACTAATAATATCAACGTAATAAAATTACAAAATAATATAAACTAATTACTAAATGAATCTAGACAAAATAATGCAATAAAAGGCAGACAAATAATAACTTCAAATGAAATATTATGTAATGTTCATAAGCCTATTGAAAAGTACTTAACACATGGTTTGGTAGATGCAAGTCAAAAGCAATGTTATACTAATATACACCCACTAATATTGTTAAAATTAAAAAATTTGGAAGACAGCAATCATTGTTTGAGAATTTGAATTAGCCAGAAATCTTACACCAGAAAATGTACAAAAGTGAGAAGCCACTCTGGAGAGGTAATTTCTTTTAAAATTAAGCATTTTTCTACCCTTTGACTCAACATTTTCTCCCCAGATATTTATCCAGGAAATATGTAAATATATGTTTATATAATGTACATACATTTCTATAAAAGACTTATTCAAACTAAAGAAAAACTCAAGTTTCCAATAATAGAAACAAAAAATATAGTATATTCATAAAATGAAATATTCATAAAAAATAATCGAGCTTCTTATACATATAGTAACAATATAATGCATTATACTGAATTCAGTAAGTTGGCTAAAAATGTCATACTGTTCAATTATATTTATATGAATTTCAAGAAAAGACAAAATTAACGGGTGGGGAAAGAGAAAACATAAGTGGGAAGAACATTTTCCTTATGATAGGGAAATAAGTGGAATAAAAAGGGTAGGTAAATAAGAAAAAATTCTTGAGTCAGAGATATATATTACAGCTTGATATATGTATTGATTACACAGATTCTGCATTTGTCAAAACTTACATAGTGGCACACTTAGCATTTGTATGTTGCACTATGTGTAAGCTTTAGTAATAATGTATAAATATGAAACATGACATTTGATGTCTATTAATTTTAAAGTACTTTGTAAATGGCATATATACTATAGACACAGAAATGACTGAAGTGTTAAGTGGGAAAGTTGTGTTGGTAGCAGTCTGAAAGAATATGCTTGATTCATAGGCTGAAGAAAGGGAAAGAGGTCCTCAAGGCGAGCTATCAACTTCATACATATATATGTTGGTCGCTTGTGTATAATGAGAAAAAAAGAAATATGTTTGACCAGGAGGACCCAAAGATGGTTATTAATGGTTAAAATGGTTATTAATGGTTAAAATAGTAATCATTTTATTGGGAGCTCTTGTAGATATAACATTCCATAGTTTAATCACATCAAGCAGAATTGTACCATTGCTATTACAATCACTTTCAAAACATTTTCTTTCTTCTTGAATGCCTTGCTATCAGCTCCCTTTTACCCTTTCCCTTCCCCATCCTAACCCCAGGAAGCCTTATTATTTTTAATATATACTTTGCCATATTTTATACCATCCAGTATATCCATTCATAGAATAAAGTTATAACTCTTAGATTTATTCATCCCTTCTTTAATAAAATGCTTCATCATCACCGTACAACTATAACATTAAAGTATGTATAAGAGGTTCACTCTGTACTAGGAACTGGTCCCACAGGCATAGGGAAGAGAAAGGAAATAATGTACAGAAGAAGAGTGAGAGGAAGAGGGAGATTTGTGGGCATCAAGGATGAAAAAGTATTCAGAGTGGTGGGATAGGCTTCTAAATGAGGAAGACATTTTCTTTTTTTTTTTTAAATTTTTTTTCTTTTTAATCTTTTTATTGGGGCTCATAAGGCTCTTATCACAGTCTGTACATACATCAATTGAGCAAAGCACCCTTATACATTCGTTGCACTCGTCATTCTCATAATTCACCTTCCACTTGGACTCCTGGAATCAGCTCGGTTTCTCTTTTTTCCCCCCATCCCCCTCCCTCCCCAATCCCACCCCTGGTCCCATGATAGTTTATAAATAATTATTATATCTTATCTTACACTCCCCGGCGTCTCCCCTCACCCACCTCCCCATTGCCCATCTCCCAGAGAGGAGGTTACACATAGATCTCCGAGATCGGTTCTCCCTTTCTACACCCCCTTCCCTCCTGGTGGGAAGACATTTTCTTGATGATGACATGTGGACAAAGATTTGAAGATGGTGGAATGATTTCCTCATATAAAGACTTTTTGTTCATAGATTTATTATTATTTCAAAATAATTAGTTGGGTAATGTCTTGCCCTATGGCTTATCTATTTTGCACACCTTGGACAGTTTACTACTCAAATAGGGTACATAAAAACCTTGCAGGGGCAGACAGTATGAATCTAAGAAAATGTAAGATCATTCAACAAAATTGAATGCATAAAGGTTGATATCTTAGATATTAGTTAGCTGAAATGGACTGGTATGGTTTATTATGCTAGGAGCAACACATTTAAAAGGAATGGAAATGTATAAATCTTTAAAAAGATAATTTCAAGGACTTTCTTTGAAATACAATGCAGTCTATGATAGGTTACTATTTATACCCCTACAACTATGTCCATTTGAAACAAGGATAATTAAAATTGAAATATCACCCACTAAAGCCAGTGATGAGGAAATTTAAAAATTCTGCCAACTTCTTCCATTTGAAATTGATCAAACATTCCATCAAGATGCAATGATAATTACGGGATTTATAATGTGAATGTTAGAAAAAGAAGAGTCAGTGTTGGAAATTATAGCCTTGGTAACAGAAACAAAACTAGATATAATATGATCGAATTTTCCAAAACATATTCATTGAAAACTCCAATTTTTCATCAACACAAATGTGGACTATACAAATGGATTTCTCCAGACAGAACACATTGCATCAAATGAACTATATGCATGGGTAAAGATAATGGAGAAGCTCAATGTCATCAGCCAGCAGAAGGTCAGAGGCTGAATGTGGAACAGACTTTAGGGCTGATGAACCATAGGACAAGATCAAGAACATTATCCATGAAGAAAGCAAAAAGTGATTTAAAATATAGGAGAGAAAAACGAGATCAAAGCAAATGTCAGAAGTGACTCTGAAGCTTGCCCTGAAACATACGATAGTAAAGCTGAACAAATGATGAAGCAGAAAAGTGGAACAGAACATTTCAATGGGTAACCAAGGAATACAAAGTAGAGTATTGTAATGAAATGTGAAAATTTCTGGAATTAGGAAGCCAAGCAAGTAAGAACACATTCAAATACCCCCTGCTGAAAGAATTGAGGGAAGTAAATAATCAAGCCTTGAATTGGAATATTAATGCATTCTATGGGCAAAATATTGAACAATGTAAGGGATGTCAAAAAAGGTGAAAGGGATGCAGAGAGTCACGTTATCAAAAATAACTGGTCAACTAACAACCATTTCAAGAGGTATATTATGATCAATAATCAATTATCAATAATCAGGCATTGAAGAAAGAAATTCAAGCTGCACTGAAGCAATTAGTGAAAAACAAGCAATTAGTGAAAATTCAAGCTGCACTGAAGCAATTAGTGAAAAACTGAGGGAATATCCATTGAGATGCTTCAAGAAACTGATGAAGCACTCATTCATTTATTCCAAGAAATTTGGAAGACAGTTATCTGGATAATTTACTGGATGCGATTCATATTTATACTAATTCCAAAGAAAGGTGACCTAACAGAGTGTGGACGTAAAGTGCATGGACTATGCAGTGAGTGAACACAGACCAGTGACTGTCAAATACACAGTGTGCTGGCTGGCAGTTGGACAGGGCTGGGGTGGGGTGGGGGTTGGCAGGGGGCTGGTGACAGCAGCACCTTGGCACATATTGGCAACACAGCCTGGAGAGGAGACAATGGAAATAAATTATAGGGGAGAGGGGAGTGGGCAGGGGGCCAGCCCAGTGGTCCAGTGCCACCAGAGGGGGGCCGCTGCTTGCTCACCTGCCCCAGCCCTGCCGACCCCCAGGCTGCCCCACTGACACAAAGCACCGGCAGAGGCAGGCTGAGGAAAGGGCTGTAATGCAGAGGGGGCATGGGGAGGGGCAGTTGGCCGGGGCGGGCCGCCCTTAGTACTGGCCCTTGGGGTAAGGTGACCAGATTTTAACATTGGTAAAGCGGGACACCAGTGGGACACCATTGATAAAACTCATATCCTGGTGAAATAGCCACATGGCAGCCAAAAACTGTATACGCTAGCTTGTCATGCATTCTTTCCCAAAATCGGGACTTTTTAAAAATGCTGGTGGACGTGGGAAAAATTGTTAAAAATCAGGACTGTCCCGCCAAAAGCTTAGGGCCAGCAAAAAGAGGAAAACCTTCAAGGAGATGGATCATCACAGTGGCCCCCACAATGAATCAAACATAATAATGATCATGAAGTCAGAGGGACTGACAGTGTTTTGTTTGTTGGATAGAGGGCCAACATGTGTCAGATGAACTCAATGACACCTAACAACAACACCAACAACAACAACAATCTGTTGTATATTTAAAAATATTATTCTCATTGTTATTTCAAAAGGAGAACATGATAGGATGTGGTATACAATGGAGAACAGATAAGAAACTGCTCTATCTATCTAGGACAGTAGGGAGCCCTGATGGCACAATGAGTTAAGAATTGGGCTGCCAAATGCAAAGTCAGCAGTTTGAAACCACCAGCTGTTTTGAAAGAGAAAGACTAGGCTTTCCACTCCAGTACAGAGCTATGGTCTCAGAAACCCACTGGGGCATTGACTTGATGGTAGCAAGATCAAAATGAGTATGGGTTACAGCTCAGTTGAAAGAAAACCAAAATTTTTCCGACTGGATCAATAAGTAGCATCATGATAAATGGAGAAAACATTGAAGTTGTCAAGGATATAATCTTGCTTGGATCTATAATCAACAGCATGGAAGCAGCAACCAAGAGATTGCATTGAGTAAATCTGCCAAATAAGACTTCTTTCAAGTGTTCAAAAGCTAGAATGTTACTTTGAGAATTAAGATGCGACTGACCCAAGCCATGGTATTTTCCAACACCTCTGCGAATGTGGAAGTTAGACATTGAATAAAGAAGACTGAAGAAGAATTGATGCATTTGAATTATCACACTATAGAAGAATATTAAGAGTACCATAGACTGCCAGAAATAAAAACCAAATCTGTCTTGGGAGGAGTACAGCCAGAATGCTCCTTAAAGAGAAGGATCGCAAGAGGTCAATGCAAGTACTTTGGACATATTATCAAAAGGGATCTATCCTTGGAGAAGGACATCATGCTTGGTAAAGTAGAGTGGCAGTGAACATGAGGATAGTCGTCATCAAGATGGATTGACACAGTAGCTGCAATGATGAGCTCAAACAGAACAATGGTAAGGTGGATACCAGACTGGACAGGGTTTCCTTCTGTTGTACATAGGACCACTAAGAGGTGGAATCGACTCTATGGTACCTAACAACAACATTTATGTGAGAGCAAATGACAATTTAGATCTTTATTGTAGAGAAAGCCATGGATAAAGTGATTAGATTCTGTATATATATATATATATATATATATATATATATATATATATATATATATATATATATATATATATATATATATATATGGTAGAGGTTAGAGGATATGCTAATAGAGTAGCTATGAAATATGAGAGAGAAAAAAGTTAAGGATAACTTCAAGTCTTTATTGAGCAGGAAATACTGATTTTCAACAAATGAGTTGAGGTGGAGTATAAAAGGAACAGGATTGTGGAAGAGGGTCAGGAATATTTTTTGGACTTGAAAATTATATATGACGATTAAACAGTTGGATTTGTGTTTTGAGGCTATGAGAGGTGCCTGCATTAGAGATATAAACTTTGAAGATATCATTTTGAAAGTTCTAGGCATATTAATGGTATTTAAAGCCATAAAAATGTGAGATCACTAAGATAGACCACAACAAGAGAGGAAGAAAGAGGGAGGTTGAGATGAGAGAGAGAGAAGAGAAAGGAAGAATGGATACGGAAAACCCGAGACTTGGAGTAGTTTAAAGAAGCAGACCAGTCGTCAGAAGGAGAAAATTACTATTATTTTACCACGTCAAAAGTGCGTACTTTAGTGTCAATTATGGATGAAAATTAAGTAAGTGGTACATACAATTTTCTGAACATATATGAGGCAGAGATAGATATGTGACGAAGAAAGGTAACACTTTAAGAATGTGATGATGTAACTCCAGGAAAATTCTTAGAAAGAAATTGGCTCTCATCCCATGAGTTATGGAATTTCAGAATTCATATTGATTCATATAAAAATGCTGATGTGTAGAGTGTGTGTACTTCATAAAAGGCAAGGAAATAATACTAACTTATCAGTTTGCCTCGTGCCTGTATGTAGGATGCTTTCTTATGATGACATGGCATCATGTTTGTTCTGATTCATAACAGCCATATGTACAACAGAACAAACAATTTCTGGTTTTACACACTCCTCACAAATCATTTCTTGTGTTCCCTGTGGCAACCAATGTGTCAATCAGTGTTTGCTGAGGCTCTTCCTCATTTTCTCTGACACAATAGTAACAAAAAACAACAAATAGTTTATGCCCAGATGTGTATTATGTAATTCACTATGTAAAAGTACTTAAGGAAAGAACAAATTAAGTTTTTAAGGGAGGGTAGATCCATTCCAATTCAACATGAAATTTGATTCACTAATTTTAGAAAGCAAAAGTATTGACACACCTAACTGAAAGTGTTTTCCATCTCTTTTTACTGAAATTCCAGCATGAGAAAATAAATGTTTCCCCCCCAAAGTTCTGTAAATTATTAGACATCACTCTTGTTGTTATTGTCGTAAATACTATCAAATTGGTTCTGCCGCACAGTGACCCTATGTCCAACCCCGATTCCGGGCCATGCTCACATTTGTTATGTTTAACTCATTGTTGTAGCCATTATGTTGATCCATCTCATTGAAGGTCTTCCTCGTTTCTGCTTTACAATACACAGTGTTCTCTTACAGGGACTGGTCTCTGTTGATAACATGTCAAAAGTACATGAGACAAAGTATCACCAACAATGGCCTCTAAGGAGCATCATGGTTGTATTTTCAATATTCTTCATGAACACTGGGGATTAGCGTTTCTGACATCTAGACACTCCAGGGTGATGCTAGGGGTGGAGCCCAACCTATCAAGCATGTCAAACCAGATGACACCTCCTTTGAGGTGTGACCTTTTGTGTAAGAGAGAGAACCAGAACAGAGCTGAGATTTCTTAATTCTTCACCTCCTCCTGAATACCGTATCTGGTTCATTGATCTCCAGTTCTGCCATATGCCTATCCCAGGAGCCTTCAGCCAACTGTCAAACTGATTCATTTGTCTACCTTGGATTTACTTACCTCTGCATCCACCAACCTTGACCTCCATCTTTCTCTTCCTGCTTCCTGTTCATCAGCTTCTGTAACATGAGTCAGGAGAAGCCTCTGGCTTATATCTGATCTACAGACTACAACTAAACTAAATTTATCTACTTCTCTAAGAATGTAAGCCATTTCTTCATGTGCATCTTTCTATAAACAGCCACACCCAAGAGTCATCGGTTATGCTTCCCTAGAGGACTCAGCACAAACATCATAATTCAAATGCATTGAATTATTCAGTGTACAACTTTCTCAAGCATCTTAAGTGATTGAAAATATCATGGCTTGAGTCAGGCTTACCTTAGTCCTCAAAGTGACAGCCGTACTTTCCAACACTTTTAAAAGACGTCTGCTGAAGCAGATTTGCCCTATGCAATTTGTCATTTGATTTCATGATTGCCATTTTCATGATCATTGACTGTAGATCCAAGAAAGATGAAGTCCTTGACAACTTAAGCTTCCATCGTTCTCTCCATTTATCATGAAATAGTCTATTGTGAGCAATTTGCTTTTCTTTAAATTGAGTTATAATCCATATTGTTGTTGTTCTTCAGCAATGCTTCACATCTTTCTAGATTTCAAAACATAAATTTCTGCCATCTGCATATAGCAGTTTATCAATAAGTTTTCCTCTAATCCAGATGACACTTGCTTCTTCAAATAGGTCATTTTCTCAGATTATTAATTCATCAGACAGATTGAATAATTATAGTGAAAGGATACAATGCTGATACATACCTTTCCTGACTTAAATCATACAGTGTTCTCTTTATCTACTTGAACAACTTCTGATTGGTCCATACCAATGGCTTTGGCTTTCTTTGGTCTCGCCCAAATCAAAAGTTTATCTCTGAAGCAATCATACTGGGCCCAGGGTGGGGAGAAATGGAGTGTTCTCATAGACTTAACGATACATATGTGTCAGGGACAAGAACTAAGAATAATAGAAGAATGGTTCCAAAGAGTGACAAGTTATTCTTGAGAAGGGAGAATAAATGATAAACTACACAAATTATATATATGTATATAAAACACGTGTGTAACAATCACATTTTGTACATAACTAAGAAGTTTTAAAATTTTGTGTAAAATTTCCATTGTCTTTTAATCCCATTTTTCATAAATTTTTGAAGCCCCCTTTTATGTGCATGTATGCCTATTTTCAGAAGCAATGCAAAAAAGACATCAGGAAAGTTGTATTATTTGAGTAATATGTGGAAGATTTTAGGAGATGAAGCAGTAGGAAGAAAGAGGACCATCTGAGTTGAAGAAATTATAACACAAATATACCAACCGTGTAAATTTGAATAGATAATAAAAACTGACCAAAAGACCATTTTGACTGGAGGATTGAGTGCATTTATATTGAGAACTCATGTGAACTGATACTAAAAAAGTCTTGAATACTAGGCTAGCAATTTATCCTTCACTTGTTAATGGGTATTCTCTGAAGTTTTAAGGGAAATAACACAAAATATTATTTAGAATGTTGCTGCAACCCATAACAATATATCCAATCAAAAGCATTTACTCTTATTGTTTATTTAAGAAGCCCAGAGCTAGCCATTTACAAGTCCTAGACCCTTAACTTCCTTTTAATCCATCCACCTCAATAAATTTGTATTTGTTGAATAGATTCATGTCCTCCCACACAGTAGTATAATAAAATATTAAGGCAACATTCTCTTTCTCAGAGAAGGAGACAGGTTCCCAAAGTTCCAAACATAAATTGGCTTAAATATCTTTGGCCAAACGGAACCATATGCTTATTCTAGACAATTACTGGCAAGAACTACCGAAAGCCAACCTCACAGCTATAGAGATGATGCTTCCTACAAGTGACCCTATAGGACAGCAAAAGGACAATTCAGTCCCTTTGAATTTCCAATATTTTTCATCTTTAGGGGAGTAGAGAGTTTCATCTTTCTCTGTAGAGTGGCCTGTGAATTCAAACCACTGACCTTGTGGTTAACAGTTCAGCAAGCAGACTACTATAGCAGCAAGGGTCCTTGCCAGAAGGAATAGCTTATCAATGTTTATCAACCAATTATAAGTTTGACTCTGTACTGGACATTTTGTTACTCTACCTAAATTATACTCCTATTAGTTATTAAAGGAGGCACAATGGCTATTGAATAGACAACTAATAGACTCCAGCATATGCTTAGAAAGGCAAGATCAACCTGTTAGTTCTATAAAAAATGAACGAGAGGTCAAATATAAGGACAATGATGGAGTGAATATGGAGTCATGACATCAACTAGAGCACTGTCATTAAACTGTCTAAATATTATGTAAGAATAACCTTGGAGTACATAAACCAAGACTTAATGTGAAACTAGAGAGGAGGGAGGGAGGGAGGGAGGGAGAGAGAGAGAGAGAGAGAGAGAGAGAGAGAGAGAGAGAGAGAGAGAGAGAGAGAGAACTATTTAGTTGGTACTCTGCATTACCAGATTGTTTCATTACTTTAATTTCCTCATATCCCCAGGAGACCACTTACAATTGTCTCCCAATTAAATTTCTATTTGAGTCCATTCAAACTTCTGATGCTTCTCCCCTACACTCTGGGTCCTCCGGCCATCTCCTACTCATTGAGCTTGCTTTTCTTCCACCAGCCACATTCAGTATTTGGCATTTTGCCCATTGCTTATTCCTTTCTCCTCAACTCTCCAATTCTTTCATTAAAATAAATTAATACTCATAGAGATTTAAATCAGCCAATGATATGGTAAGAGCAAAAGCACTGTCATGGATACTATTAATAATTTTAATATACCCCTATTTGGGGATTAAAAAAGACGATTAGACTCTGTTACATTCTTCCTATTCTCACATAACAAATAATCTATAGTCATGGCTCAGTTCTAAATTCACTTCTATATAGTCAATCCATAGACTACCAATAAGCAGAATATCACTCAACAAAATTAAAAAGTAATCAGGTTGCACCTTAAGTTTGTTACCATGTAATTTAGAGGCGTAACCTAAAGCTAATAATCAAGTGTGGCAAAATGATTTCAGATGAACAAAGAGTAATCATTAGAGGTTAAAACATGCTGTGTTAAAAGTCATAGTACCATAAATTATATCATGAGTAGTCTCTCTTAATGCCATGGCTCATTATCTCATAGGCTCATTAGACCTACCAAAGCCATCCAGCTACTTTTGAAAGTCAACACGGGAAGAAGCACTATATTTTCAGTAGGGAATTTTCATCTCCTTGCTTTCTTTATGGTTTACATAATGCAATAGAATTAAACAAACTATAGTCTTCATATATGTTTCATTTCTATTTTTTGACATTGAGGAAATGAGTAATGATTTTTTATAATTAATATTCCATTTTATCTGACCATTTAATCTCTTTTTGTTTTTCAGTTAGGTTAAACATGCATGCCACATTCTCATAGCTCATGCATTTTTAAAGTAATGAAATTATAAGAAACACAATGGTGCTGTATGTCAGTCATTGATCTGCTAACCAAAAAGTCAGTGGTTCAAATCTACTAGCCACTAAAAGCGTATAAGATTAGATTATCTGCTCCTGAAAAGATATATGGTCTAAGAAACTACACAGGATCACTGTGAGTCAGAATGGACTTGATGGCAGAAGGATTATTGTTCTGTATGTATGTGTGTATGTATATCTGTATACACACATACACACACAAAAGAATTACCTCACAGAGCTGGAACATCAAAATATTATGTGCTTTTATAAACATAAAATTGCATTTTGTAACATGGGACCCCAAATGGTAGAGAAGCGGGAGTGGCAGGCATGGTGGGAAATGATCAAGGGTAAGGTTGCTTAGAGAAGAGGTATACTCTAGCCCAGGTGGCGATGAAGCATGGTAGTAGGTCAGGAGGAAAGTCAAGGGAGATGGAGGAAAGAGCTAGGAGTCAAAGGGCATTCATGGAGGTCTAGACAAAGACATGTACATGCAAATATATATAGGAGGATGGGGAAATAGATCTATGTGTCTATATTTATAGGTCAAGTTTTAAGGTGGCGGAAGGACCTTGGGCCTCTACTCAAACACTCCCTCAATGCATGAATACCTTCTTTTATTAAATTGGAACTCTATGATGCTCACTCTCCCGACACAATGGCTGGGGCCAAAGTGGGTGAACAAGTAAATGTGGTGAAGAAAGCTGATGGTGCCCGGCTATCAAAAGAGATAGTGACTGGGATCTTAAAGGCTTGAAGATAAACAAGCGGCCATCTAGCTCAGAAGCAACAAAGTCCACATGGAAGAACACACCAGCCTGTGTGATCGAGTGGTCCCAAAGGGATCAGTTACCAGGCATCAAAGAACAAAAAATCATATCATTGAGTGCACACCTCCATGATAGGATCGCTGAAGACAAATGGATGCATAAGCAAATGTGGTGAAGAAAGCTGATGGTGACCGGCTATCAAAAGAGATAGTGACTGGGGTCTTAAAGGCTTGAAGGTGAACAAGCGGGCATCTAGCTCAGAAGCAAAAAAAGCCCACGTGGAAGAAGCACACCGGCCAGTGCGATCACGAGGTGCCAAGGGACCAGGTATAAGGCATCATGCAAAAAAAAAATAAGATATAAGTGTGTGTATGTATGTGTATATATATATATGTATATATATACTATATTAAATGAAGGGGGAAGTGCAGAGTGGAGACCCAAGGCCCAAGTGTCGGCCAATGGAGATCCCCTCATAGAGGCGATTAGGAGAGGAGATGGGTTAATTAGGGTGCGAGGTAGTACCGATGAAGAACACAGCTTTCCCCCAGATCCTGGATGCTTCCTCCCCCCAACTACCATGATCCGAATTCTACCTTGCAGGCCTGGATAGGACAGAGGCTGTACACTGGTACATATGAGGACTGGAGGTACAGGGAATCCAGGGTGGATGATACCTTCAGGACCAAGGGTGTGAGGGACGATGCTGGGAGAGTGGAGGGTGAGTGGGTTGGAAAGGGGGAACTCATTACAAGGATCCACATGTGACCTCTTCCCTGGGAGAGGGACAGCAGAGAAGGGGGGAAGGGAGACTCCGGATAGGGCAAGATATGACAAAATAACGAGGTATAAATTACCAAGGGCACATGAGGGAAGGGGGAAAGGGGAGGGAGGGGAAAAAAAAAAAAAGAGGACCTGATGCAAGGGGCTTAAGTGGAGAGCAAATGCCTTGAGAATGATTGGGGCAGGGAATGTATGGATGTGCTTTATACAATTGATGTATGTATATGTATGGATGGTGATAAGAGTTGTATGAGTCCCTAATAAAATATAAAAAAAAGAAAAGAGAAAAAAATGATTAGGGCAAAGACTGTACAGATGTGCTTTATACAATTGATGTATGTATATGTATGAACTGTGATGAGAATTGTATGAGCCCCTAAAAATTGTTAAAATTTTTTTTTAAATTGCATTTTGTATGACTTTCATATATTTTATTTGATATGCTCCTTCATTCATCGATTAGTCTAGTAATTGTAATATAGAATAAAATATGCCTTATGTAATGATTTGTACTACATCTCCAAATGAAACATTTGACATTTAACAGAAAAAGTAAACCAGTATGTGTTATGAATGGCTAGAGTCAGAATTTATACAATGTTACTGATAAACTGACAAGCCAAAATTTTAATCAAGCTACTCCTTTCCTAACACCAGTTAAAACATACAAATATATACAAATTAAAAATTCTTTTGGACAGAGAAAGTAATGGTCTACCTCTAAATGCACAGCACCAAGACCAAATATTGAACATTTATTCGAGGTTAAAGTGATATTTATTGTCTTGTATTTTCCCCTGATGAGAAAATTCTCAATGTGTTTGTGTCTAATAAGAAAACAACTGAAAGAAAATGTACCCCCCAATAAATACTAAGCTGAACCAATTATATACACGGATACATTGATGTTTTCCATAACAATGATTATGGAAACGTTATTGAAGTTCTTTATATTATGTATGTACAAACAAAGATATTTACTGATGTAAATGATTTTCCACGGGATTCACAAACCATCTCTTTGTGAAAATTACAAAGTAAAAGGGAAGAACAATTAAAGCATTAGCCTTGCAATCTTCCAAGACTCAAAGCACAAAGTAAAAACCTCTACTGTGCTTAAAGTTCAAAAAAGAAAACTAAATCTTGATTGTTCTACAAAGAACAATGAAAAATAAAATTTTCACCCTTTACTTATTTTCTTAGAAGCCCTGCTGACAGAATGTTAGACTGTTAACTGGATGATTCATGGTTCAAGTCCACAATGGGAGAGAGATGGGGCTTTCTACCCCCATAGAAGTTTGAAGTTTAGAGACGCAGAAACCCAAAAAGCACAGAACTGCCCCTGTGGGTTTCTGAGTCCTGTAGGATGACTGAGTCCGAATCAAGATGATGTCAGTAAAGGACTCATTTCTTAAAGAGACGCAATCACACTGCTGGGTAAGTGTGGAACTGCTAACTGCAAGGTAAGTTCTCCAACCCACTAGCTGCTCCCTAGATGAAAAGTGAGGCCTACTGCTCCTGTACAGAGTTTCAGTCTTGGAAACCCTCTGCAGACCTGCTGTGGGAAGTTTGTTGGGGGCGGCGAGGGATGGGGCAGTTTTCTTACAGGACACCCAGGAGGCTTAGTAGCTTCCTTGTTAGGCTATCTCTCAGTTTCCTTACATGAAGTGACTTGGACACCGAGAGCAGGTTTACTTTCACTCTCTGTCATGGTTTGTGTTAGTCATGTCCCTATGGAGCTCTGGGGGAGCACACCACACTGGTTGACCCTGCCAGGGAATTGGCAACAAGATAACTGGACATTGTTTGTGTGGTTTCAGCAGGAATTTATTAATTTTTGTAAAAATATCCCTGTGGTTAATTATAAAAATAAAAACATTTTTCATAAACTGAAGATATGTTTGTCAATATACCTGTAAGGTATATTGATTTTGGAATTTTCTAATACTCTGGCCAGAGGTATAAATTTTGTACCTGCTTTGAGTTATGTGGTTTCAAGTGTGCGTGCATTACAAGCATGCCTTTTTGGCTTTGTTTGGAAACTGATTGTGGTAGCAATTGCATAATACTGCTTAATGTGATTAAATAAATATATTTATTAACTCCCAATTTAAAAAAAAAACGAGCGATCAGAAGATTCATTGCTTTAGTTAAATCTGCTGCACAAGACCTTTTTAGTGCATTCAAAAGGAAGGATGTTACTTTGGGGACTAAGGTGCGACTGACCCAAGCCATGGTCCTTTCAATTGCCTCCTATGGATGGGACAGTTGGACATGAATAAAGAAGACTGAAGAATTGATTCGTGCAAATTGTTGTGCTGGAAAAGAATATTGAAAGTACCAAGGACTATTAAGGGCACAAAGTGATCAGTCTTGGAAGAAGTAGGGCTAGAGAGCTCCTTCAAGGGTAGCATGGGGAGACTTTGTCTTACTACATGTCTTGGGTATTTTGCCAGAGAAGGCCAGTCCCTGGAGAAGAAACTCATGCTTGGTAAAGCAAAGGGGCAGTAAAAGCAAGGCAGGCCCTCAAGGAGATGGATGGACACTGGGCTCAAGCATATGAACAATTGTGAAGATGGCACATGGCTGGGCGGTGTTTTGATCTCTTGTGCATAGGGTGCTAGGAGTAGGAATTTCTTTGATGGCACCTAACAGCAATTGCTTTATCTCCAAGACTTCATGCCAAACGGAAGAGATTCTGCAGACTGCCCAGACAGGATGGCGCGAGGAGGAAGCCAGCCTGTGCTCTAAACTGCTAATGAGTGAAATGGGACATAGTAGTCCCCCAGAAGGAGCGAAGGAAGCAAGGAGCAGGTGAAGAATAAACTACTAGGGGGTTGATTATTAGTTTAGTCTGTTGAATGCAAAGTTGATGATCTGAAATATTAGCATTTTTTAAAAGAAAGGAAAAATCAACTTCTAATCTATAGTCAAAATATTCATGTGGAAAGTGTGATGTTAAGTTACTTTAAACAATTCAAAATGCGCCATAAATAACACCCAAGGCAGCATGCTTCTTTCTGTTCGTCTCGTCCATTCATGGAGTATATATTTCTTGTTCAACTAATATAGAAAACTGATGTGATCTTTGGAAATAGACATCCAAAGAGACATGATAGCTATCATGTTATCTTCAGCTAAACATAGGCCTGTTTTACACATTTTTATGGTTTTATTACAGTAAGAGGCCTTTGAAGCAATATCAAAGAAGCCGTTTTATTAGTATAAAATAAATTATTTCTGATAATAATAATTCCATAATTAATTTAAAATTCTATGTGTCCTTTCCTTGGGTGGCCAGAAACTAGAGAGTAAGAGTTTTTCATCTTCTGGTCCTCTGAGGCCTCCAGATTATCACCAAATGTAGGTTCTATTTTTTGATAACTCTTTCTGAATTTCTACCTCGGTTCTCTACGTCAAATACATCCCCTAAATATTGTTCCTTTGGTGGCTCAATATTGATTTTCTACACTTTTCCTCTGAGCAAGTTCTTGGCATTCCAAGGACCAATGATTCTAAATAAAATTTTTATGTATGCTTCTGCTATCTCACAATGAAACATGAGAATTTCCTTCCACAGATTAAGTAATCTGATATTTATCTGAGGAATCTTGGGTCTCCATTTTAAAATAATGCAATATAGTAACTGAGTGAGAGACCACTGTTATATAAATATTCCTTATCTAATCAATTTTACATAGAAAATAAAAGATAATTCTTTAAAGTGATCATCTGTTTGACACAGAAAATATGCAAACAAAATTCTTTTAGCAATTGAATGACTGAGGTTTCACTGATAAAGATAATTACTTTAAATTGCTGAGATTTATTTTGAGTAGGCTTTAGAATCATGGGGAAAAAATGAAATATGCAAGCCCTGTGCTGGTCCAGCTGCTTAATTTCCCAGGATTATTTATAAATCACTTTTGTTCAAGAAGTAAAATTACCTTCCATGCTAAAATTGGATTACCAGATACTTCCAAAATATTTCTGAAACCAGCAACTGCCTTTTTTTTTAATTTGTTGCTTGGGGTGTCTTTCAAAGCTTATTTAACACTTGTAGCCATGGTTTAGAGATTTGATCAAGCATGCTCTACTGATGTGTACTCTCTATAGCCGCGTCTGATTTAGAGCAGACAGCGTTTCTGAAAATAAGCTTCACAAGTGTGAAGTGCCTAAATGAGATTGCTATGCACAGATGCACCCCAAGCCAAGGGGCATGAAATGGTTAAGCAGCGTAGTGCTAAGCAGCTGCAGCCAACAGTGATATATGATATGATGGAAGAAAATGACCTTAGAGACATTTCTTTGCTTAATGGACTGAGAGATATTGAAGTAGCTGTTCTCTTCTGGCAAAAGCCAAAGTGGCATAATAGTGGTGGTCAAACTTAGATGATCGTCAGAATCGCCTGGGCGGCCAATCTCTTAAACAGAGAGAGATTCCTGGGCTCGATGCCCAGCCATTTTGTTCAGAAGGCTTGGGTTAAGAAATCTATAATTTTTGTAAAGTCCCCCTCTTAGGAACGTTTATCTAGTTCCTTGCTGAGACAAGCTTCGAGTACATTAAATTAGATATAAATACCAGTTGTATTCATTACTTTTTCTTTCACATATGTCAATTCAGTGATCTTGAATATAGGTCCTTTAATTAGGGGTCTGGAAGTAACTTCTTTTAAACGAGCACTTGATTGTCTTTATAATGTTCATGTAAAGAAACAAATGAGACGGTCTTTTACAAGAAAATCTGCACTTAGTTCAAATGACCCATATCTGACGCAAGACTAAACAGTTCATGAAATCCGAAACTCTTGCAGAATAAGGTAAAATCTACTAGAATTTTAATTTTGTTTTATGTGAAATGTGATTAAAGTAAAAGCTAAGGCATAATAATAAGAACACTATAGCTCCTAACCTTCTTCCCAGCCTCTGCCTGTCCATATTCCATCAGAGAAGCCAGTAACCGCTTGTTCTGACCTCTGGGGATGCCATGTGTGCCTGAGTACGCCAGAGGTTCTCAGGAGCATTTTCTCTTAAAAGTAAGCAGTGAGGCTTTTCTTCGGGGCACATCTGAGTTGACTCAAATTAGAACCTTTCAGTTAACAGCCAAACAATTTAACCAATTTCACTACCCAGGGACTTACTCATCTAAGAAAAGGAGCTGCATTACCAGGGAAGCCAGGGCCATTTGAAGAGTGGAAAGGCCTGTCACCGACCTACTTTCCCATATTGCATGGATATGTGTCATGGCATTTGGGGACAGGAAGAGCCAAATCTATGGAAGTGTGGGAACTGAAAGCTACAGCTTGTGGCTCTGTAGAATCACAATCAAGTGTCCATGGTGGAGTCTGACTGTCTGGATCTAAATACTGTTGTCAGTGTTATTTCGTGTGACGCCTCGATGTTTTTATTTTTCATATAGGAAAATGGGGTTAATGGGAAGACTGTGAGGATTCAGTGATTTACTGCCTTGTTATTTTCAGAGGGACCTGCAGACTGACAAGCCAGACTCAGGATCTGCAATTTCAACAAAGTCACCTAATAACTCATGTGCAGGTGACAGTTTGAGCAGTGTTCATTTAAAATATGCCTTTGTCTTATGAGGCTATGTCCTTCATAAATTTGCTATTACTAATTAGTTACATCCAAACACAGGCCACCTATAATAAAAGATTGAAAAGGCTGGCTTGAGTAGTGCCCTGTCTAATCTGAGGAAAGCAAATGTGAATGGAATGGGCATCTGTTTAGATCCCACTGGCTTCTGAGAGCTGACCAAAACGTAGGAGCTGAAGGGAAAAAAATGTAAGAAGAACCACACTAGAAATGTGGCCCTGGACAGTGTCCTGGTGGCTGCCTCTCTCGTGAGGGAGCAACAAAGGAAAACTTGCACGCTATTGGAATCGGCGCTGCTGATGGGATCCCACTCCTAGCAGTGTTCAGGACTGCCCTGCACCACCCTCACGATTGCCGCTCTGTGGGAGTGTGCTGTTGCAGGGGACTTGCCAACCTAGCTCATCGAGGGTCTTACTTCCTGTCTTTTGTTGAACTTCTACTTTATCAAGCATGATGTCTTTTTCCAGGCACTAACCTCTATTGATTATATACCCCGAGTATATGAGACCAAATGTCACCATCTTGGCTTATAAGGAATATTTTGGCTGTATTGTTTCCAAGTCCGATTTGTTTGGTCCTCTGGAGGTCCATGATACTTTCAATATTCTTCCTTAACACCATCATCCAGTGCATCTATGTCTTTCTGATCATCTGTATTCATTTTCCAACTTTCAGATACTTATGAGGTAATTGGAAATGCCATTGCTTGATGCAGGCACATCGTGAAACTGGAAGTGACATCTTTACTCACTGCTATCAAGTCAATGTCAACTCATAGCAACTCTGTAGGACAGGGGAGAATGGCCACCATGGATTTCCAAGACTGTAACTCTCTACAGGAGTAAGAAGCCTCGTCTTTGTCCTGTGGAGTGGCTGGTAGCTTTTAAACTGCTGACCTTGCAGTTGGAAGCTCAACCCAGAACCAAGATTTAATAACACGGTCAGTGTAGACAATACAGAAGAGTGGTGGGGGTTGTGAACTCTGTTTGAAGATGTCAGAGAATAATGCCCCAAAGAGCCCACTGGTGAATTGGACTTTGAAGAATGGCACACAAACAAGACAAAGAGCATGCTGAAGTTACCTACATGCAAATCCAAATCCAATGTGTCTTGAGGGGATTCATATAGTGCCACCTTACTTAGTTTTGCAGGCCCTGCACATGTGTCTAGGGGCAGTCGTTATCATTGTGTAAGGGGCAATGAGCCTGCCATGGTTACCTCTCCCAGAGACCCAGACTTTATTGTTTGGAGTAAATCTTTGAATGGACATTTATCTGGGCCTACAAAGCTCTGATACATTTGACTTAGGGGATATGTGGTTAAAAACGTTCTGTATAGCTAATGAGAGGACACGATGCTAGTTGGTGGTATTAAAGTGGAATGCTTGTATTCTTCTGGGAGGCTCATGAACAGCATGCATGCTGGAGTAACTGTGCAGTCCTTGGAGGACTTTTCCAGGGATCAAGATTGCAATTTAGGCAGATACTTCTGGCTGAATTGCAGTAAAGGTGTGTTATGGTCTTTATTCTCAGGGGCAGTTAAAGGTGTTGGCTCAGGAATTTGTGCTCCACATATAAGTAATTTCAATGCTGAGTGCTTCAGTTTCTTCATCTCTGAAAAGAGATAGCTGATAGGACTCCTGTGGGGGTTAAAGCATGTAAGACAATGCTAAGCATGTAGTCACAATCAACACTGATCACTGTTACTTTACAGTGTATTTCCCACAGAATTCACATGGATTTCCAGAACAATGCATTTTCCCAAGGATTTATTACATAAAGCATAAAAAATTCATTTTAAAAAGATATTAATAATTTGTCTACATCTTAGATGAGTTCATATTTTAGTAGTAATCACAGTAGTAATAATGTGGGAATATCTACTTGTGCTGGTCGTCCTTAACATTTGGTGGTTTACAGTGAAATAGTGGCTTAGTAATATAATAAGTAATTACAAAGATGAATGCTGGAATACACTAAAGATGCACTATTTGAAGGATCTCTTGGGGCCAAAATGTGTTCTTGCTCATGTCACAGCTTTTCAGATGGTGTATGGACTCCTGATTTAGACCAAGAGATGAGCAGAGAGAAGTTTGAAACACGTTAGCGGATTTGACACAAATCACAGAATTCAATTCTTCAACTAAAAAAAAAATCTCATACAAGAATAAGTTAGGCAAGCACTGGCTTATTGAATAATATGCGTCATCCAGTGATTCACAGTCTCTTTGTAAATCCATTCTTATTTTAGCATCTCCAATTTTACACAATATTGTGGAGACAGCCTGAGGCTTGGCAGAGTCTAAATACAAGATAGGCATGCCCATTCTTCAGTGTATAGCACAATAAATTATATTAACTCTTAATGATTAATACATTATGAAAAGAAATTGTCATTGAATCAGTTCCAGCTCAAGGCAACACCATGCATTACAAAGTGGAACTATTGTTCAAGAATCTGTTAGCCAAATTCTTTAAAGAAACAGATGGGTATGTCTTCTTTTATGGCCTCACTGAGTGAACTCAAAATACCAATGCTTATGTTCATAACCCACTTAACAATTTGAGCCCTCAGACACCTTACATATGATCCTAGATGTATTGTTGTTGTTAGGTGCCATTGAGTTGCTTCCAGCTCATAGCAACCTCTGCACAACAGAGCAAAATATTGCCTGGTCCTACACCAATTTCATTAAATTAACTTAATTCCCAATGGCTACATGTATCAAACTAAAATATACCAGAAGATTAGTATAGAGTTATGTATCTGCAACAAGTATATAGCAAGGCATGGATTTCCAGGACTTTGAAAATATAAAACTAAGCTTTAGTTTATTGATTTATAACAGGTCTTTTCAAGTATACAATTTATCATGGTTTACTGATTTATCTGAAATCTGAACAAAAAAACTGAGTGTAAGAGAAGTTTTCAAATAGTTTGTGGGAAAATGCCACTATTTTTAAATTCATTTTTCCCCATGAACTTTTAAAAGCTCTCTTGTGACCCATACTGATGGAATTCATATCAGGGCGATGATGAAGTACTTGATGACCGCCCTAGAGAGATGGCTTTAACTCGCACAGGTCTGTGAGGGAGAAAAGCCTGTTGCTCTGTTCCCATAAATACTTATGCTCTAAGAAAACTCGATGGAACAACAGGGATTGTCTGGACAACACTCAGTTACAAAAACATGCATTGTTGACTCCATAACTAGAACTTACGAAGGTAGTGCCATAACTAAAACAAATATAAGCTACTGCTATTGGATAGCACACAAGTTTAAAACTGAATAATTTAAACATTTTAATGAATGGTGATGATATATTCACAATTATATATTTCTTTCAAATTGGCAAACCCATTGAAATGAAACCTAGTACTATCAAATGGATTCTGACTCAGAGATACCTTTTATTGGGTTTCTGGGATTTTGTAAATCCGGATGAGAGCAGGCAGACTCATCTTTCTCCCTAGGAGTGGCACATGTTTACTCAATAGAACAAATTATTATTTGAATATATTCAATAAAATTAAGTATTCTATTCTTCGGGACTTTTTTACTGTTGCCCTTTATTTGAAGTTACCTCTACCTAGAACACTATTCTTTCCCCTCTCTTTATCATGTAACTCTACCTTGTCCCACTAAACTCACCTCCAAGATCCCTTCTACAAGTGACCTTTTCCTGATCTCCTGGATCAGATAAATTCTCTTTGTAGGCTCTCTCACATAAAGTATCTACTCTTTCCAGGTATCTAACACTTGTCAGTTTGTGTGTGTGCTTGTGCGCACGCATTTAATGGCTGTTCTTTCACTTGTTCCATCCAGATAGGACGTCTTGTTTCTACCCACAGTGTAATTAGCAGAGCCGAGCTCATTGCCTAATGCACACAAAACATTTAACTAATATGACAGAGTGAAGAACTGCAACTTTTGAAATGAAGACAACCAAACCTCTCTATGGGGAAATGTGAAATGAACCAAACTACCTGCAGCCAAATATAATCAGCTCAATTTTTTCAGTAGCCTTATCAACTCCTATCCCCATGAAGTCACATCCACCTAATGCTTCCCTACTCCTCTACTTATTTTTCAACATTTTAAGGTGCCACAGAGTCGATTATGATTCATAGCAACCCATGTACAACAGAACAAAGCAACACCAGGGGCTGCCCATTCTCAAAATACTTATGTTTGAGTCAGTATATGAATTAATCTCATTGAAGGACCTCTTCTTTTTAACTAACCTTCTACATCAAATATAATGTCCATTTTCAAAGATGGGTTTCTCTGGACAACATGCCCAATGTACATTATGCAAACTCCTCCCAAGTACAGTGTTCTGGCTGTATGGTCCTTCAGAATCGATGTTTGGCCATGGCAATGTCAGTGTTCTTTTCCAACCCCATAATTCAAATGCATGGATTCTTTTGGGGTCTTCTTTACTTGTTGTCCAACTTTCAAATGCCTATCAGGTGATTGAAAATACCATCGTTTGGTGAGGCCCACCTTAGCCCTCAAGGCGACCTACTTGCTGTCTTATTTTTAAAGACAACTTGTTCAGCAGATCTGTCCGATGAAAAATGGACTTTGATTCCTTGACTGTTACTTCTGTGAACATTGATTGTGGAGAAGAATGAAATACTGGACTACCTCAATCTTTTTTTCCATTAATCATTTTGTTGTTTATTGGTGTATTTTTCAAAATAATTGTTTCATCTATAATGCATACTGAAGACATTCTTTGATCTTTATCAGCAAGTTCTAAAAGTCTTCTTTACTTTCAGCAAGCAAGATTGAGTCAGCTGCATATTGCACATTGTTAATATGCCCTCTTCTAACCTTAATGCAAAGTTTTTCTTCATACACTGGCTTCTTGAGTTATTTGATCAGCAAACATATTGAACAAGTATGGTGTAATTAACAACCCACTTGTATACCTTTCCTGATTTAATCCATGCACTATTCTCTCGTTCTGCTCTAATGCCTCTTTATCTATATCAGTTCCCATATGAACACTATAAAATGTTCTAGAATCCCCATTGTTCGCAATGTTATACAATGTTGTACATTGTTAGGATACACACAGTTTAGTGTCTTTGCATTACCAAATAAAAATAAGTAATTTTTCTCAGATCCTCTAATTTAAACCAAAGTTTACTTTATGTCAACAATAATAAGCCTCATTCCATGCCCTCTTCTGAATCCAACTGGAATTTCTGGCAGCTCTCTGTAGATACAAGAAACTGGATGTTTTCTTCAAAACAGCATATTTAATTTTTTTACAAAGCATCCTTATCATCTTCAAACTGCTCTCCGTTTCACTTGATGCATTTGTCAAATCTGTGCTTGCATTCTTGGAAACATTTTTCAAACTCATCTGTTTGGATGGCTGACAGCACCTCCCACGTTTTTACAGAGTTAAATCGCTGTTCTTTCATGTCCCTCTTCATTTGTGGAAACAAAAAGATGGTGCATATAGCAAGGTCAGGTGAGGAAGGTATGTGGAAGAAAATAGGCATGCTGGGTTGTTTTGTTTTGTTTTTGCCAAAAAACTGGTGCACTTAGATGGTTGCATGAGCAGGTGCATTGTTGTGGTGGCAAAACCTGTTCCCTATCTGCCACAAATCAGGCCTTTTTGGGGTCATGCACTGTTATTCAATCTTTTCAGAACCTCTAACTACAATGTTGATTAATAGTCTTACCTAATGGAATACACACTGTTTTCTTAAATAGGCCATCACAAAAACCAAGGTCTAATTGAAGCTACTTTTCTGAAAAATTCACTGTGACCAGAGAGAACCTTCCCAGGTGATGCCACTGGGTGCACTAACTCAGTGAGAGTTGCTGGATACACACTTAGTGGGGTGGGGTGGGTGGAGGGTGGTGTGTGTGTTCTTATTATGAAAGCCCCACCCAGTGGATACCCTGTGGTATATAGCTAAAACTATTTTTGGATTATCTTCAGCAAAACTTTACTTGCATGTGATATTAGTGATGTTGTTTGGTAATTTCCATATTTGGGGGAGGGCATCGTTCTTTGGAATGGGCACAAATATGAATCTATTTGAAGTAGTTGGCCAAGTAGTTGTCTTCCAAGTTTCTCAGCATAGACTAGTAAGAGCTACCTGAGCTTCATTTGAATGTTGAAATACTGCAATAGACTTTTTTTCAATTCTGGAGACTTGTTTTTTACTAATGCCTTCAATTCAGTTTGAATCTCTTCGTTCGGTATCATTGGTGCTTGGTTACATGCCACCTCTTGAGGTATTTGAATGTCAATCAAGTTTTTGGTAGAGTGACTCAATGTTTTCCTTCTATCTTCTGTTTATCCTTTTACTTCATATAGTATTTTGCCTATAGAATATTTTAATATTGAAACTTAAGATTTAAATTTTTCCTTTTTTCTATTTTGAGATACACTAAATATAGTCTCCCTTTTGACTCTCTAATATCCAGTCTTTGTATATTTCATTATAATAATTTACTTTATCTTCTCTAGCTGCCCTCTGAAATTTTTGTTCAGCTCTTTAACTTTATTATTTTTTCCAGTCACTGTAGTTACTCTATATTCATAAGCATATTTCATTCTCTTCTGACAAGCACTTTATTCTTTTCTTCCATTCTTGACTTTTTAATGATCTTTTACTTTCTTCATGTATGTTATTCTTTTTTAAGCCATTTTATTAAAAGCTAATGTTAACATCATACCATTCCATAGGTGAATCACATCAATTAATATTGTCCAATTGCTACCAGACTCAGTTTCAAAAGATTTGTTATTCTTCATTCCATAATACAACTCCTCAGGTCGTCAGCATTGGGTGTCAATGAACCAAATCTATTGGCATGTTCTCTAAATTCAGTTGGGTTGTATGCCAGGTTGCATTGCATTCCATTTCAATATGAATATACATATGAACAATTGAATAGACAAACTACTGGCTTTGTTAGTTTGTTGTTAGGGGCCATTTAGTCCATTCTGACTCCTGGTACCCTAACATACAATGTAATTAAATATTGCCAGCCCTTGGGTCTTCTGCCATCCCAGCCATTGCTGTTATATTTAATGGCATCGCCTCAGCCACTGTATCAGTCCAGTCCCTGCGGGTCTTCTTCTTTTTCATAAAGTACAAAGTCTTTTCCCAAGGACTGGTTTCCCCTGCTTGAGAGCTTTGATGATGTAATGGTTACCAGCTGGGCTCCTACCTCCAAGGTGGGCAGTAGGGAATCGTCAGGAGAAAGATGAAGCGTTCTACTCTTGTAATGAGTTTCAGTCCCAGAAATCAAGCGGGATGGTTCTACCTTTGCCTACAGGTCTACGGGCGGCAGACAAACTCAGAGGAAATGAATTTGGTTTGAGTTTTTTCCCCCTAATAACATGTACAAAATAACTGAGATAAAGTCGTGCTGTCTTCACATCTGAAGAGCATTTTGGCTGTACTTCTTCCAAGACAATTTGTTTAAACTTTTGATATTGTTTGTCAGCACATAATTTAAATACATCAATATTTCTGAGGTCTCCAACTTTCACATGCATGTGAGTCTATTGAAAATATCATGGCTTGTGAAAGTCATGCCTGGGTCCTAAAAGTGAAGTCATTGCTTTTACATACTTTAAATAACTCTTATGTAGCAGATTTTCCCAATGCAATATGGTATTTGATTCGTTGACTACTGCTATTATGGGTGTTGATTGTGGTCTCAAGTAAAGGCAAATCTAAACAACTTAAGTCTTTTCTCTGTTTCTCGTGTTGCTCTCTATTGGTCTGGATGTGGGGAGTTTAGTTTCCTTTGCACAGAGTTGAAACCCAGCTGAAGGCTGCATTTTCTGATGACCGTCCAAAAATGCTTCGGGTCCTTCTCACTGTCACTAAGCAAGTTATGCCTCCTGCATATTGCTGGTTGTTAATAATCCTGCTTCCAATCCCAGTGTATGTCTTCTTCATAAGTTTATTGGATTATTTACTCTCTATGCATGCAGATTGGATAAATATGGTGAAAAGATGCAACCTGAATCCACACCTTTTCTAATGTTGAATATTATTTTAGTGGATGCACTCAGCTTCTCCATCTTCTTTCTATCACTGCAATCAATTTGATTGCTGTGTCTTTCATTTGCTGAGTCCACATTGCCATGTATGTTATTGGGAAAAGGTATTTTCCATAATGAAGTCATTTGTGTTTTAAAATTATATCATGCTTTCTCCACCTTTATTTCTACCACCAAGGCCATATTTCCAACTTCTCTTTCTTTTTCAACACCCCAGAATTCCCAAGCCAGGGTATTTTCAATCACCTCATATGCATGTGAAAGTTGGACATTGAATAAGGAAGCACAAAGAAGAATCAATGCACATGAATTATGATGCCGGAGAAGTACCATGGACTGACAAAAGAACAAACAAACCTGTCTTGGAAAAGAACAACCAGAATGGACCCTAGGGGCAAGGATGACAGGACTTCCTTTCACGTCCTTCAGACATGTTGTCAGGAGAAGTGAGTTCCTGCAGAAGGACGTCATGCTTGGGAGAGAACAGTGAGAAAGAGGAAGGCCCCAAGGAGATGGATTCACATAGTGGCTACACAATGGACTCAAACATAAGGAAAACTGGAGGCTGGCGCAGGACTGAGCAGCGTTTCCTTCTGCTGCACATAGGGCCACTGTGAGTCAGAGCCAACTTGAAGGCTCCCACCAACAGCATCCTAGGTTCCAATGTTTGCATTCTGATGGTCACATTCCTCTTTTGTCACATTTCCTGCATTTGTCACTTCTGGCATCGTGAACTATCCACCTGTCCTTTTCAGTTCACTAATGCCTAGTGGACTAGTGTTTATGCATTTCTTCCAATTTTCCTAGATGAATATTTCACACACTTCATACCCGATTATTAATGGATGCATAGAGATGTTTCTCCTCATTTTGACTTGCTCCCCATCCCCAAATAAGGGTCCCCACAGCTGCTCCCCACCCCTGTCATCAAGGTAAGCTTTATCTGAAGGTGGCAGCCTCTCCCCACTTCTATTTTGAGTGCTTTCTAGCCTGAGTGGCTCTTCCCCCAGCACTATATCTGACAGTTGTGCTGCTATTCATGAGGTTTTCAGGAACATCCTTTTAGCTATTTTCTATTTTCTTATTGTGGATGCCCTGTACATTTTAAGTAGGGTTTACTTTTTACAAGCTTGATTTTCATACACATCAGAAAAACTTATCAGTAATAAAAAGAAAGAAATATCATGATTGTCTTTTTCTTCTCTGGGAGTAGCCCCTCTAGAACCTGGTTTCCAAAGGTACTCTGGACCTGTGAAGGGGTCTTTTTTATACCTTAGGTTCTTACAAGTTCGTAATTGAGGGTGTGGTAGTTACATAATCTGGTGTCAATTTGGGATTTGAGAGGATTATGAGGGAAGGGGTGGAGCCAAGCCTGTCAATCAAATCATAGCCAATGAGGCTGCTGTGTGGGCATGACTTTATCCTGAGAATTCTGGAAATTCCTCTATTTCCACCTTGGAGGCAAAAGAAATTCTCTTTCGACCCTTGGAGACTCTCTACTGACTAGGCTGACTCCCTGCAAGACATCCCTGAGGAGGAGTCACATGAATCCACCCTGATGCAGCCCTGAGTGCTGGAAAAGCCATGTAGAAACCCATGTCAGTGCTGAGATGCTTACAACACCCCTGGATCCAAAGACTTTCTACCCACTGACCTCTGATTGTCCTGCACTCGCCATCCTTGCACATGTATTTCCCAAGTCTGAAGAGGACTATACATATTGATATCAGACATATGGGCTTCAACTGGACTAGATCGGAATGCTTTCTAAATGTAAAATTACCCTTTACATAAAACTTTCTCTTATACACATATGTGTGTTTATGAATTTGTTTCTCTAATCTACCAGAGAGCTTTTTATAGATCCTTCCCCATTTTTTATATTTTGGGGGATTAAGGCCAAAAGCAGCGTAGCAGATGTCAAAACAGGAATCAGCCATCACTCATCCATTCCAGCCCTTCTATCCATTGGGGACCATCTAGGGTACCACATCTGCATGTGGCCCCTCCCAATCTTAGAGTTACCTCGTGACAGAGTGACGCAACATCAGTTCAAAGTTTCAAAGCACAGATGCAGAGATATCACTACTGATGCACATTGACTTTCCTTTCCACCCATCTATACAAATAACCCAACAAGTGCCTAATTTAATTTAAAATGATATAGGCATCTATGGAGAATTCAAATGTCTAGCACTTATCCTGGCACATGATTTAGATTAATTATGCCAAAATCAATTAGGGAGTTTGAGACTGCTTTCACTTTAGGAAGTAAAATTTAGTATCAGTGTAGTCCAGCCAAGAATAAATTCCTAATGTAGAAGATAAAAATACACTATTATAAATATCAGTAGATACAATAAAAGCCAATAGTACATATGATAGGTTATCTGAAAATAAGTAATAGAACATTAAAATATTGAAATGGAGATAGTTCCTGGTTACGAGTTAGGCTGCTGCCCTCAAGGTCAGCAGAAGAGACCCCAGTGGCTCCAGGGAAGCAGATGGGCTCATACTTCTGTAGAGCTACCGTCTGGGAACCTCACGGAGGTGGTTCTGTCCTGGCCACAGGGCTGCTCTGAGCATCAACTCAGGGCAGTGAGTTTGGTTTCGTTTTGGAGTTCACCTTTAAGGCTCAATAGAAAGACATTAACATTTAGACATTAATTGATTATTTGAGGGAAGACACCTCACTGTCCCTCAAGCTAATTTGATCACACTCGCTTGGTTTGTATGTGAGAAAGTGAGTCTCAGAAAAAATGAAATAATGATATCCTTTGATTAATTATTGAATTATATCAGTCTTTACCTAAGTGGTTCTCAAGATGATTTCAAAACCTAGGCATCTTTTCCAAGCTTCCATGTCTGAAACTATGAATTAGATAATAGTATAGATTTCCTTAATCAGCAGGAATAATCAGTGTATTCTGTAAATAATTTTTATGTACAGAGAACATACTTCTGGCTACTTATTTTATGGAAAAACTAAGTCTCTTTGCCACAGTAAAATTTTCTGGCTGTCGTTGAACTTTTCTAAAGCTAATATGATGATAGAAATTGGTAGGTAATTTCCCCTGATAATGTCCCATTTCCATTTCATTGATGTATTATATAACTACAATAGTGAATAGCACACAAAAGGGAGCCACCTAGCATTTCACATATTAGCTACGTTTGAAAATGGAAGAATAATTTCACAACATTAACAAAGGAATCGTTAGTGTTCATTTTAAAAATATATATATACTTTGTAGCAATGAATCTACTTTAGCTTTTAGTTTGTTTTATTTTAAGATATGAGGTTTAATTATTCATGATTCCTAGTGCCTAATATTCTATAACTGCAACTGGGGATTCACCAAGTTTATGGAAGAAAAGAGATAATGGATTTTGAATAGTTCCCTATTTCTAAAGCTCTTTAAATGAAGAAGTAGCAAGAAAAATTTACTCATAGAAAACCAAAGCCAAAAAAAAAATTCCTGTTTTGTTTTTAGTAGATCCTTTTATTTCATAATCTGAATCAAATAAATGCCACGACATTCACTTCCATGATTGCTAAATCTGAACTGTGATAATCAGCATACCAAAAAGTGCTAAATTGTTGTGAATATACACAATTTTTAAAAGTGCTAAAATATTCTTTTCTTATAAGTAATTGGAGTTATTGGTTCTCACTGGATAGAGATAAAATTCACCAGGAGTCTTGCCAGGTGACTGAAAATAAAATTAACTTTAAAAAAAATTCATTTTATTGAGGACTCATACAATTCTTATCTCAATCCATACATACATCCATTGTGTCAAGCGCATATGTACATTTGTTGCCATCATCATTCTCAAAATATTTGCTTTTCCCTTGAGCCCTTAATATTAGCCGCTCTTTTCCCCCTCCTTCTCCACTCCCCCAACTCATGAACCCTTCATAATTAAAAAATTATTACTATTTTGTCATATGTTACACTGTCCGATGTCTCCCCCTCCCTCTTCTCTGCTGTCCATCCCCCAGGGAGGAGACTATATGTAGATTCTTGTAATTGGTTCCTCCTTTTTACCCCACATTCCCTCCACCCTCCAGGCATTGCCACTCTCACCATTGGTCCTAAAGGAGTCATCTGACCTGGATTCCCTGTGTTTCTAGTTGTTCTCTGTACCTGTGTATACCTTCTGGTCTAGCCAGATTTATAAGGTAGAATGGCAATCATGATAGTGGGGTCGGGGGAGGAAGCATTCAAGAACTAGAGGAAAGTTGTATGTTTCATCGTTGCTACCCTGCACCCTGACTGACTCATGTCCTCCCCACATCCTTCAGTAAGGGGGTGTCCAGTGCCTACCTATGGGCTTTGGGTCTCCACTCTGCACTCCCCCTCACTTACAATGATATGATTTTTTTGTTCTTTGATGCTTGATACCTGATCCCTTCAACAGCTCGTGATCACTCAGGCTGGTGTGTTTCTTCCATATGGGCTTTGTTGCTTCTGAGCTAGATGGCCACTTGTTTATCGTCAAGCCTTTAAGACCCCAGACGCTATAGCTTTTGATAGCCTGGTACCATCAGCTTTCATCACCACATTTGCTTATGCACACGTTTGTCTTCAGTGATTATATCAGGAAGGTGGGTACCCACTGATATGATTTTTAGTCCTTTGATGTCCAATACCCGATCCCTTCGACAGCTCGTAGTCAGACAGGCTGATGTGCTTCTTCCATGTGGGCTTTGTTGCTTCTGAGCTAGATGGCGGCTTGTTTATCTTCAAGCCTTTAAGACCCCAGACACTATATCTTTTGATAGCCGGGCACCATCAGCTTTCTTCACTGCATTTGCTTACGCACACAATTTTCTTAAGCAATCGTGTGGGGAAGGTTTGCATCCTGAAATGCCAATTTAACAGAACAAGGTGTTCTTGCATTGAGGAATTACTTGAATGGAGGCCCAATGTCCATCTGCTGCCTTAATACTAAACCTATAAATATATGCACGTCGATCTATTTCCCCATATTCTTATATAAATATATTTATATATGTACATTTCAGTATTTAGACCTCTATAAATACCATTTGTTTCCTAGTTTTTTCTTTTATATCCTTTTATTTCTTCTTGTCCCACTATCATACTCAGCCTTCATTTGGGTTTTGGTAATTTCTCTCGGTTACATTGCCCTTGATCAAGCCCTACCAGGCCTCTCACACCCTCCTTGCCACTGACTTTGGATCACTTGATTCTCTCCTGTCCCTGGGTTGGTCAGCACCACCTCCATACTCCTGCTTTTCCCACTCCTGTATCCCCACGGAACCATCGGTCCCATTGTTTTCCCCTCCAGACTATTCATCCAGTCTATCTTATCTAGATAGGTCTGTAAAGATAATAATATGCACCAAAAATCAAGCTAGAGCAAGATAGGCAATGAATGAGAACACAGCCATGACAACAAAAAAGAAAACCAATTACCCATAGAAGAATAAATTAATTAAAAGAAAAAAATTTTTTAATTTTTAAAATAAAAGAAATTTAAAAAAAAATTTTTAATTGTAAATAAATCAAGGTCTGACTTTTGATCTCTAGGTGTGTCCTTCAGTCAGGTCCTATGGGGTACCATGCTCTGGCCCCAGAGTCTGTCCTTTGAACTCCCTCGGGGGCTCCCACAGTTGCTCTGCCGCACGCCTTTAGTGGTTTGCCTTGGTGTCACAGAGTCAGTCTGGGCCAGTCCTGACACTGAGCCCCCAGTGTTGTCCTCCTTAGGGCTCTGGACCAGCAAGGGACGGCGTGTCTCATAGTGAGACAAGCCATATTGTCTACTTTGTGCATTGGCTGTTCAGAGCAGTGATATCGTCCTCCAGGCCTGGTGGGCCAGGATGTGCTCCACTCTCTCTTCCTCCCCCTTCAGTTGCTCCCATTTTCTCTGATCAGACATGCCCCTCTCCCCTAGCTGCAGCTTCAGTGCCATCCTCTAAAATAAATTTATCTGGGGGGAGGGGCAGTTGTCACGTAGGTATGGGGGCCGAGCCCTCAGGCCCCTCCACTGGCTCCCCACTCCTTGCCAACATGCTGCATTTGTCTGGCACTGGCTTTAAGTCTGGTCCCTCTGTCTCTGTGGAGACACCGACAATACCCTCCTCTTGAGTGCGTCAGTGCCCTATTCCCTTGACACACATCTTTTCTTCTTTCCCTTTTCCTTCTTCCCTGGCCCTTTGTTAGTTGGATACCTTAAGTACCCCTGGATTGGGTCTGGCCCCTGCCATACTACCTGGACCTCACTCCAGGAGTGTTTGTATACAGTGGCTTTTTCCTTGTGCCCCTTTTGCATTTACTATTCTGTTCTTTCTTTATATATATATATATATATATATATATATATATATATATATATATATATATATATATATATATATATATATATATATATAAACTTACCTCAGCAAACTCATGTTATACTTGTCCTTTTGTGCTTGGCTTACTTCACTTAGCATAATTTCCTCCAGTTCTTCCCATGTGGTGATATGCTTCATGTGTTCACCACTGCTTTTTAGCGATGCATAATACTCCATTTTATTTATGTACCACAGTTTTTTAATCCATTCATCTGTTTATGGAAATTCATCTGTTGAAATTCATCTGTTGATGGAAAGAAGTTTCCAACTCCTTGCAATTGTGAACTGTGCCGCAATGAACATTGGAGCACAGATATCTGGTCGTGGTTTGTTTCTTGCCTCTTCTGGTTATATGCTCAGTAGGAGAATTGTTGGGTCGTATGGTAGCTCAAATTTCATCTGTTTTAGAATTTGCCAAATCGGTTTCCATAGTGACTGTACATACCTATGGGTCCACCACTAGTGGACTAGAGTTCCTGTCTCGCCACAGTCCCTCCAACACTGTTGCTTTCTGATTTTTTTGCACTGGGCTATCTTTGAGGGTGTCAGGTGGTATATCTCATAGTTGTTTTTGCATTTCTCTCATGGCTAATGATCTGGAACATTTTCTCATATGTTTATTGGCCATTCGGATTTCAGACACTGTGAAACCTCCTCAGTGGGCAATTTGTTTTTCTCTTAATGCAAGTTTCAAAGTATTGTAGATTTTAGTAATAAGGCCTTTGTCTGATGAAAATTAATTTCTTTAGCCAAATATTCAAACTTAAATTGGAAAAACTTTTGACATTCAACCAAAAAACATTTTTTGTTATAGTTAGCAACAGTAAAAACAACGTTTCAAAGAATTCTCTTTCTCTAGCCATTCCGCCTTCTCCCTTTCTCCATGCTGAGTGTTGAGAAAGAGCAGAAAGTAGGCATAACCATCGGGTCCTTCAGAGTGTCTAGATTTCATTTCATTCACTCATTTCTTCTTGTCACGTCTTGACATTTGTAGGCAATGGCATTTATTCAAGTTTGTGATAGCTCTGTAGGGTCAAACCAAAAATAAAAATCACTGCCACCGAATTGATTCAGACTCAGAGGGACCCTAAAGGACAGAACAGAACTGCCCCTTTGGGGTTTTGAGGCTATACATCTTTACAGGAGCAGAAAAACCTTTAAGGTACTTCTGTAGAACCTGAGGAACTGAACTGCTGACCTTGTGGTCAGCAACCCAGTGAATAACCCACTACGCCACCATAAAAAATATATATACCTGGTAAATTTTAATTATATTTTCATCTTTTTTTCCACAACATTTGAACCCCCTCATATGATTATTTGGGATATATTATGTGGGATAATGTTCTTAGGAACTCAACAAATTCTTAAACTGCAGCCACTGTGGCATTAGCCATGAATTTTTTTAATGAAATGTTAGCTCTCTTATAAAGAAAACTTTCTCATTCAAGTTCATAGATATATGTGAGTTAATTTGCAAATTGAATATTTCGCTTAGCTGAGTTTTATGTGGTTTTCGTTTTGCTTAATAGATTCTTGAAATAATGAGCATTGGCATTGAAACAGTGATTCGTAATCACTATTCATATATTAGAGATCAGTGGCTCGAGCTCACCTTTCACATTGTTTCTTGGTGTCTTTCTATAAATTGTCAGAGAAGAAAAAGATATATTCATTTCTAATTCCAACCCTGGAGAATTGGTCCTATGCTGTTCCATTCTAAAGAGCAATGGAGACTGAGACTGTTCTACATCAGGCACCTGAAGGCCTGGCACACAGAAATCGGCATCCGTGTGTCTGCAGTGATTTCTGGGATCAGTTCCGGTTCCTGGAGACATTTGCCAGGATCAAAGTAGCACTGTTGCTTCCACTTTCTTTAAAAATCATGAATCTTCACTTTATTAAACTCCGAGGTCTTGGTTCTCATAGGTAATTGACACACCTAAATATGAATGCTCATTCTGTGCTGGATAGGGCTAAGACCACCCACACTCCCCCCTATCCCCCCCCTACATCTCTGATCACTTGTAGCTGCCAGATGTCTTCAGAGCAGATAGAGAAGAACCAAAAATAAAACTCCTAAAAATTGAGTGGTCCTTGAATACTAGTCTCCTGCCTTAAATGCCTCCTAGAATATGCTAAAGAAATCAGATTTAGGGTGTAGATAGTTGTCAAAAAGTATATAGTTGCAGAAAGACAATGTCATGAAATACTCATGGGTATCAAATTTAAAACAATATTTATAAATATTAGGCAGAGAAATCTGGTTTTTTTTTTTTATAGATCCATTTCTTTCCCTTAGCGGGCACAGCTGCTGCTGGTCAAAACACTTATTAACAAATTGAAAGAACTTGCATTTATAGATCTTAGTACATTTTATTGCTATATTAAAGTAGGAATATAAGCCACAAGTAGGAATTAAGACCATAACGTATGTATACTCTGATTGATAAATAACTATTTTTCCTCTTGTTGTTTCAATATGTCTAAAATATGAAGATAATTTTCCACCTGTAACTCTGTCAGACAGTGAAAACAGTGAAATACCACTTCTTCTACAGACAAGAATAGAAGTAGCTTTTAGCCATTGAAGCAATTACTCCAAAATTTAATTCACAAAATAATGGCTCAATATTACAATGTCACCAATGTTGATTAATTTTTTTCATAGCTATTTTTAAACAGATCTAGGTTTCTGGTTTTCAAAAATATATTCGTCTCCACTTTCTGTGGTCTATTCTAACTAGCACGTGGTCACAGCTCTGATGTCTGTGTATGTCAGCTACTCTCCAGGTTGCCAGTCAGCTCTTCATTTGGATCACACCTGCTGTAGGCTTTTGAGGAATACAGTGGGTGGTCAAAGGCCCAGTCTGTATGGTTTATAGCTAAGCTTCCTAATAAGAGGATTCACCTGAGACAGAGCCAATTCCTTCCTTCTAACTTCTCGTTTACTCTTACTGTATGAAACTGGACCTTCACACTGTAAATGCCTCTTGAGGTGTCTGACTACCTAGTGCTCCTCCTTCTGCGTAGAATACGCGACCTAGAAGGCATGCTTTCTCACTCAGACTCCGTAGGAAATTGGAAGTGGTGTCATTAAGCTATTCTGTGATCTCCCATACTTCTTTCCCAGTGGCACAAGGATGGGTGCATAGACACTGGCTTTGGAAATACTGTGTCAGGAAATAAAATTACAGTGTCTGCTTCTTGTGAAAATCTCTAACAATGTAGGAAATGAAAAATAGCAAGGACTTTTCTTTCCAGAGAGACTGTAGTTACTTGTTTTTTCCAGAAAATTCTACTGTTGCCTCGGCTGTCATGTTTGTCTCAGTTGAAAACAAACAAATCAATAAAACATGGAAACAAATTGGCTTTCTTTGAACTTTGATGTAATTTGGGACAGTCTGGAAGCATGAATCAGGCTTATTTGGACTTTGCTCCCCCCCCCTTTTGCCCTTCTTTTTAACTTAGAAACTACCTTTACAGTATTACGTATCATATAAAGGCCATTTTGATTGATTCTGTATAATTACCCATAAATTAATTCATGCTAAATGGTAACAACACCCCCTCCCTTCACTCCCCACACCCGCTCCACCCACACTCCCTCCCTTCTCCTCACCCAGAAGTAGGCTACTTGACTCATAATGAAGCTGAGAGCTAAAGTTGCCCAGGAATTCTGAATATTCTGAAAGATTCTGTGGTTCTAATTTCTTTTTTTGTTCTGGCATTTTTAAAATAGCTAGGCCAGTTACTCATGATAAGAGGCTAAAGTGGATCTAGACAGAGTTCATTTACTTGAACTAAAAACCGGTATTTATAGCCAATGTTAAGTAATCCAAAAGTGATGCACAAATGGGTGGCCAACAGCTTTGCCGTTAGAGAGTGCCCCCGACTAACACAGCACAAAACGAAGGAAAGGCTACCGCGTCCAAGACAGTTTCCTGCAGGCTGGCCTTCTGCGGGTTTATGGAAACCGTCACTGCCACATGACCGAGGCAATGACTGCCAAATGATCAAGGCAGGTAATAGTAATACAGTTCTGATGTGGCACTCAGACCAAAAGTTCTGTGCAGCCGCAACTACACATTGTATTCTGAGTCCCTTGATCATGACACTAAAAAGAGCTGGTCAATAAACGTGGAGGTTCTGGAAAAGAGGTGGAGACTGTGGCTGCAGCTGGCAAATTACCATACTGCTTCAACAGTACAGAACCTTGAATGAACCTGGGTAAGGAAGGGCTGGAATTTCTCAGTCTCCTTACCTAAAACCACACAGCCCAACGATCAGGCTCCTTTAAAAGAATTTGGCACTCATCTTTGCTAATGCCCCATTCCTGTCGTGAGGAGCATCTAGGTATCGACAGCCATACCAAATATTCCAGAAGGCCTGATCTTGCTGTCTAGCCATTAGCCTTTTGTGATACTGAAGTGTAAATTGGCATAAATGGAACAACTTTTATACAGGGTAATTAGGCATCATCAATCTACCAAAACCATAATACAAATTCTCATGCATAGTCTAGAAATATATCCTATAGATGTATTTCTCATATATAAAACAGTGTTTGTGCAAAGTATGCATAGTATCACTGATTTTATTTTGGTAGCAAGCAGCAAACTATATAAGTGATCCTAATGTTCACCAACACGGTATAAAAATCTCTCTATACATATTGTTTAGACTTGTGTATGAGGGGAGATGAAACTTCTTACTTTTTTAATATTTGAATGCCATGAAATTATTACAAAATGCTAAATATGTGGCAGGTAAAGCAATCAAGGCTAAATAGATAAAGCAAAATATACATTAAGTAAATGTCAAAGATTAGGCAATAAAACTTGTGTGATGCTGGCAATTGTAATCATGAGTTTAAAATGGTGCCATAAGTTATTTGTGATTTTATGCATATACTCAATATTATATGTGGCCAGTGGTTATCTATAGCTAGTTTATTGTTCAAATTTGCATTCTAGAGACACTTAAAAATGATGCTTATGGTTCTCTGACAAAATAAATAGACTAGCAGCATCACAGAGGTTCGAAATCAGGCTTCTATCACACTTTTGATTTTTGACAAATCACTTGATATCTGTGGATACCAGTGTTTTAATCAACTGCCACAGATTCCTTACAGCTTTCACATTCTATTACCCTATTCTGTATTATTATGAGATATTGAAAACTCTGCAGTATGTTAAAGATACACTAAATTCTCATGATGCAAACTATAGAATGAGGCAAGTAGACAAAATGTGAGCGATAATGGCTGAGATGGTGTTGTGTTGATGATAGTTTGACTATTAAGTGGTTTGGGTGATGAAGATGCAACACCAACTTAAACTCAGCCTGGTGTTTCCCAAAGCTGCTCAAAGGTTTTGAGTGCATACTGCAACCTTTGCAGCTAGGCGTTTGTACCTCAGAACCGTGCTCGTCATCTGGAACAAGCTTGAGAGACTGGAAACTTCTGGCTCTTGGACCCTGTGTTATTTATAACTCAAATCTTTGAGGAAAATCAAAGATGAGATCAACATTAATTGCTTTGGTTGGAGCTTCTTAATGTCTCAATATTGTACTGGGAGGTTATCCTGGATAAATTTCACCAACGATAACTGTTATTGCAATATTAAAAAATGCCAATGTAAATAAATTTCTTCAAACCAAATAATAAAATAAAGGCACAACCTCGTAAAGAAAAAGTGAAATAAAACTTGAATGGTAAGCAAAAAAGATAGCCTTGGGGCAAATGCCAAACCAAGACAGGAAAAGTGAAATTAAACATTTTAAAAAAAAAAAAGAGCCAAACTTACCATTACTGAATCCATTGAGATTCATAGGACAAAGTCGAACTGCCCTGGTAGGTCTCTGGGACAAAACATTTGTGTGGGGTAGAAAGTCTCTTCTCTCTTCCCTGGTGCTGCTCGTGGTTTTGAACTGCTTGGGCTTGTGCTTAACTGCCCAACGTGTAACCCACTATACCACATGGGTTTAGTTTGTTCATTAAAGTCAAGAGTGCTTAAGAGGATTAAAGTGACAATTTAAAGAAAACAGAAAAAAGCCCAGAAAAATATATTGCCGGGAACAAAATAAAGAAGAAATAAAAATCTTGACTAAACCTATAACCTTTTAAAAAAGACTAATTAAAATAGTTTCATAAAGATATCAGGACATGACAGCTTGGGTATAAAATAATACTATATATTCAACAAGAAAATACTTAAAAAATAAATTCTTACAGATACTAAGATAATACAAAAAAGCAAACAACAACAAAAGCACATAAATCTGAGAAAAACAAGAGCTTAACCAAATTCACATGTGTTGCATTTTCTCTAATCTATATAGACCTGGGGAAAGTTGGTTGGCCGTATGGTGCATGCGTTTTTAATCACATGATATAATGTTACATTATTTTCTAAATTCTTTCACCTATTTCCATTCCAGCCAATAGAGCAGGGGTTCTAGGTGTGGCATCCTCTTAGCAACACTGGATGACAGCACATCTCTTACACTTTGTACTTTGCCAGCCCTGTGATTATGAGCTACTCATTTTAAACTGTACCTTTAATATCCAAGGCCCTTAAATGTAGAGCCACATGAAAGACTTTGATATTTACACCAGTGCTACATTCGTTTCTCTCCGCCTTCTTTAGAGACCTTCTTCCTTCCCAACAATAACTTATTCCTCTTTAATTTTAAACTTCTTATAATTGATATCTGAAAAGATTTTTTTGAACTCTTCATGGCCTAGTTGATTGGCATTATTGTTTACTAAGAAATTGCTCTTCAGCCTTATCAATTGACTCAGTAACTATTAATTAAAAAAAAACAGACAGTTCTGTTATAAGGATTTTTAAAAACATGTTTTAACCAACATGGTTGATATATTTGAGAACAATTTGGGTAAAATGTGAGTTTTACATTTTCTTATGCCCAAATTCATCTGGGAAAATACTAGAGGAACACAGAAAACCACACTCAACAGGACTGAGTCATGTAGCAATAGGCAAATAGCCATCTCAGCCATAGTCCTTCAAGCCACAGTCACCCACTCAGTGTCAGACACTAGGTAGATAATAATGATTAAGCATACTCTTTGGTTATGAAACTCACAATTGCTTGCAAGGTCACAGAAATAGTCTGTAGCAATCATTATTTAATTATAATTGCATTAAACACACCCACTGTCATCAAATTGATTCTAATTCATTGGATTTCTGGGACTGTCAACTACTATGGAAGCAAACGGCCATATCTTTTTCCCTTGGGGTGGATGGCGAGTGTGAATCATTGACCTCAGTCATCAGCCCACTGGCTAACCCACAGAACTACCAGGGCTCCTGATCATCGCATGAAGTACTATGAAAGTACATGAACATGTATTAAATGGAGTTGTAACGTAATCCAGAGAGAGACAGGAGGTTCAAAGATGGGCAGAGAGCGATGTCTGGAGGAAGCACGTTTTAAGATGAGATGGAGAAGGCGTATCGAAGTGAGTCCAACAAAGGGTATGGATGACAAAGAATGAATAATGCATGCAAAATCTCTGAAGAAGACAATCAAAGGCAGGAAGGCATGAACGGTTAGAACAGCAAGAATGACGCGCATTCGGACATGGTGAGAGCTCGTGAATTAATGGCTTACCAAGCCAGGAACGGTACAGTCTTGACAAATGGCATCGCATCTATCATCAAAAATGATATTTCAAGAAGTATCTTCAAGTACAATGGTATCTGTAATAGGATGACAGCTATACATGTAAATGCAGAGCAACCCTGAGAGCAGCAGAACAAATTGCTGCATGGTCCTGCACCGCTCTCCAATTGTTCCTATGGGCCTGAGCCCATTGCTGCAGCCGCTGCGCCATTCCAGCTCAGTGGGGACCTTCTTTTTTGCTGCCCCTCCCTCCACTCTACCAAGCACAGTGTTTCTCTCCAGGGACTGGTCTCTCCAAAATACGTATGAAGCAATCTTGCTATCCCTGCTTTTAAGGAGTATTCTGGCCATACTTTTTCCAAGACAGAGTCCATAGAATCTTTCAATATTTCAACTCAAAACTTGAGGTTTTTCTTGAGTTTTCTCAGTTTAAAATATGCTGCGCATGCTTCCCTTTGGTGTTCTAACTAGGTTTTCATAGTTCATTGTAATATTTCACTTTGTCTCCTTGAGCTGCCCTTTGAAATTTTGTATTCAGCCCGCTGACTTCATGATTTCTTCCATTTGGCTTAGCTGCTCTAAGATTGGGAACAATTTCAATGATATCCATTTTAACCATTTCTCTTTTTTCGGTCTTTTTAAATGACCTTTTCCATTCTTTGTGATTGGTGTTCTTGGTGTCGTCACCCAGCTCCTCGTGTCTTCTGTCATTAGGGCTCACTGCTTCAAATCTGTCCGGAGATGCTCTAGAATTTCAGATGAGATACACTTATGGTTGTTTTTTGGCTCTTGTGGATTTGTTTGAATTAGCATTGGCTTCCATCTGAACTTACATAAGAGAAACTGATGGTCTGTTCCACAATCAGCCCCAGCCTGGATTTAGCTGCTAATATTGAACTTCTCCATCACGTCTTCCTACAGATGTTGTCAATTTGACTTCTGTGTATTCCATCTAGAGATGTCCATTTGTACCTATTGTGTTTTTGAGAAAAGTTTTTTTCTATGAACAAATCATTATTCTGGCAAAATTCTATCTGCTTTGATCTGCAGCTTGACTTTTATCATCAAGACCATATTTTCCAAATACTACTACCAAATCTTGTATCATCCTCACAAATCATTGTCATAGTCTGAGCCCTGTTGCATGGATTGTGCATTCCATCCTACATAAGATCTTAATGTTCACTGACCTCTACTTTATCGTGCATAATGACCTTCTATGGGCATGTCTCTCTTGATAAAATGTGAGGAGTCCATGAGTCTAAATCTCGCCACTTCTAGAGAAGCAAAACCAGTACTGCTTTATGTGTGATATATAAAGATAAATTTATGTAAAGGAATGGATCTCATAGTTGTAGGAGGGGGTAAGATCAGTCAGAATCAGAGTTGTGGATCAGCTGCAGCAAAAGGCTCAGACAAAGGAACAATTGTGTGAATGTCATAGGGTTGAGCAGTTTCGTTTTGTTCACAGAGTGGCAATGGGTGGGAACTGACTTGATAGCATCCAATGACAACAACAAAAGGGGTTAGTGGGTTGAATAATATCCCTTAAGGTAGTTAAAGATTATTGTGCCAACCTAGCTGGTAAACACATGAGGGATTAATTAAAGGGCAGAGAGATAAATGGCTTCATGAGCCTTTCTAGTTCTTGGGTCCCTTGCTTTCTGATGGTTGGGCCAGGATGAAGCTGCCTTGGCCAGTTCCCTGCATTAGCTGGCCAGGTTCACTTCCTCAAGACATCCCTGAGGAGAGGCCACATGGACCTACCCTGATGCACCCCTGGGTGCTGGAGCAGCCACGTGGAGACCCCTGCCAGCGCTGAGATGCTCACTGATTTGGCTTTCCTCCTACAGTCAGCATATTTGCATCTGTTTTGTGAGATGGAGGAGGACTTTGTGGATTGGTGTCAGACAAATGGGCTAATGTTAGACTTGCAGGCTGGGGAAGTACTAGGTTGGGATGTTTTCTTGATGTGCACTTAACCTTTATATAAAACTCTCTCTTATACATATGAGTTTCTGTGGATTTGTTTCTCTAATGTACTCAGACTAACATAGTCCTTCATTGCTGTCTTCAACTGTGAATTAATTGTTTTTTTAAAGTTTGTTTTAGATATAATAAAGTTAAAGAACCTCAGATGACATCATCCTAATAGAAATAGGTAGGTCATAAATCTAATAGCACATGCCCTTACAAGAGATAGAAGCAAAGATAGAGAAATACAGGGGGAAAAAAAGGTGACATGGAGATAGAGACAGACACTGGAGTAATGTGTCTACAAGCCACCAGACTCCCAAAATTTATGGCAGCCAGGAACAGATTCTGCCTCACAGTCTCCAGAAAGAACCAGTCATGCTGACACCTTGATTTCAACTCTTTGACAGTGAGAAAAGGCCATTTTTCTTGCTTTAAACCACAAAGTTGGTCGTGTTCTGTTATAGTAAATCTGGGAAACTAATAAATTCTGAAGTATTCATTGGCTAGTAAGTGAAATGGATTTCTGTTCAGTTATAAGAGAGTATTCAATAATCTCTGCCTCCAGATCTTCACACTCTTCAGTGTTTGTTTAGAACAAGTAAATGGGTTTTTTGTTTTTGCTTAAAAGTTTAGCAATGTGTCTGGATAGATATTTGTCAATCAGTTGAACTATTTCTCAAAAAGAATACCAATGAGTCTCAATAAATATTTATAACAGGACCCCCTAGTGGCATAGTGGGTTACTTGTTGGGCTGTTAACGCAAAGGTCAGCAGTTTGAAACCACCAGACACTCTGCAGGAGAAAGAAGAGTCATTCCAGTCCTGTAAAAAGTTATCCTCAGGGCAAAAAAAAACCCCAAAAACACACAGGGACAGTTCTAAGCTGTCCTACAGGATCAGTATGAGTCAGAATAACTTGATGGCAATGGGAAATATTTGTAGAAGAACTAATTAATAAACTTGGTTTAGAGGATTGGAAATTCCGAAATTAAGGAGCTGTAAATTGCTAAAGAAAGGAAGGGTCATGAGCATTGTTGATGCTTGAGAGGAAAATTATAAATACATTTTGTCATGGATAGATGAGATGTTGTCATTTAGTATGTCCCATTTAGACATAATGCTTTATGTGATGTGTTATAATTCTAGACTGTTTCTGTGGCCATAATCCCATTTTTCATAGAGTGCTCTTCTATGCTAATAGACAGAGTTAAAGTGGGAATGAGTCTTCATTCTAGCAGATTGTGTGAGCCAAGTTACACCCTTTGTTTCCTAAGGGATATGACTTGCTGAAAGACAAAAATTACACCTCCATTAAAGCCAATTTTTTGTTCATAAGAGCCATCTCAGACACAGGGAAACCCTAGGGCCATGAGAAAAAGAGCACACTTGTGATCTCTGTCTGAATTAGCAGAAGCAAAGACCAGAGTCAGAAGAGACTGTGACAGGGAGACTATGGGATAGAGCAAAGAGTCCAGGTCAGGGTGAGAGGCCAAAGCACGGAAACCATGAGATAGAACAGAGGAACAATGCTGGTTCTATGGGTCTGTGAGGTAGAGTTATGGCAGACTCCCTGGCCCACAGGGGCAGAGAACTAGGGATCACATGGTAGATGGGTTGAGGACCAGCAACTGTACCATTTCCATTTACAGATCCTGACTTGTGGTAACCTATTAACTTCTCTATGAAACCCCATTCATTGTAAGTATTGTCTGTGAGTACTTTGTGGTCATTCAAAAATTTACTGAACCCAGAATGAAAGCAAGGTGTCCACACTATCGCTGAAGACAAATTGGTGCATAAGCAAATGTGGTGAAGAAAGTCTGATGGCGTCCAGCTATCAAAAGATATAGCATCTGGGCTCTTAAAGGCTTGAAGATAAACAAGCAGCCATCTAGCTCAGAAGCAACAAAGTCCACTTAGAAGAAAACACACCAGCCCATGTGATTATGAGGTGTCAAAGGAATCAGATATCAGACATCAAAGAACAAAAAATCATATCATTGTAAATGAGGGGGAGTGCGGAGTGGAGACCCAAATACCAACTGTAGGCACCTGGACATCCCCTTGTAGAAGGATCGTGGGGAGGAAATGAGCCAGTCAGGGTGTGGAGTAGCAACAATGAAACATACAACTTTCCTCTAGTTCTTAAATGCTTTCCCCCACCCCACACTATCATGATCCCAATTCTACATCTGGAAAAAGCAGAGGATGTACACTGGTACAGATAGGAACTGGAAACAGGAAATCTAGGACAGATGATCCCTTCAGGACCAGTGGTAAGAGTGGTAATACCAGGAGGGTAGAGGGAAGGTGGGAGTAGAAAGAGGGAACCAATTAGAAGAATCTACATATAACCTCCTCCCTGGGAGATGGATAACAGAGAAGTGGGTGAAGGGAGACATCAGACAGTGTAAGATATGAAAAAATAATAACAATCTATAAACTATCAAGGGTTCATGAGGAAGGGGGAGGGAGGAGGGAGGAGGGAAAATGAGGAGCTGTTATCAAGGGCTCAAGTAGAAAGCAAATGTTTTGAGAATGATGATAGCAACAAATGTAAAAATGTGCTTGAAACAGTGGATGGATGTATGGATTGTGATAAGAGTTGCATGAGCCCCCAATAAAATGATTTAAAAAAACAAAAGAAATAAAGAGCAAAACATTAACAGAAAAAAAAAAGAAAAGTAAAGTGTTAGGGGAGGAATACTTGTCAGAATAAGGTAAGGAAAGATGAAGGGTAGAGGCATGTCTGACCTGTGCCTTATGTCAATGTCCAGAGGAAGTCACATAAGGGCCCATAACATTGGCTCCGGTAGGTAATAAATACATACAAAAAGAACCTCCCCACCCTCCCCCCAAAAAACTGTTACTTTAGCTATCATTGAGTTGCTTTTATTTCATTTACATTTAATCTGAACTTGCAAATATGGAACTGATAATGTCTTTCAACCCATTGGTTTGTTCTGACTGATGATACTGAGTATCTCCATAGTTCTTCCCATATTAACAACCTGAGAGTTTTGGCATGACATCAAGATCATCACACCTGAAGAAATCAAGATGTCATTAAAAATCGAGAGAAGGAGAAGACCAGAGATGATGTCCGAGAGACTGTTGCTTGCTATGGAACATACAGCAAGTAAATCAAATGGAAGAACTGATGAAGTAGAAAAGCTAAACGGAAAGTTTCAAAGGGCAGCTCCATACTAGTAAGCATTATAATGAACTGCGTACAGACCTGGAGTTAAAAAGCTGACCGAGAAGGACACACTCAGTATATCTCAAACTGAAGGAAACGGAGAAGAAATTCAAGTCTGAGTTCAATACTGAAGGATTTTATGTGTAAAACACAGATTGATGCAACAAGTTTAAAAAGAAGATGGAATAAATACTGTCACTGTACAAAAAAGAATTAGTCAATGCCTAAACCTTTGAAGAGGTCACATAGGAGCAAGAATCAATGGGTTTTGAAGGAAAAAGTCCAAACTGCACTGGAGAAAAACGAGGCTTCAGGATTGTAGGATGTCTTATTAACAACCTGTGATATGCAAGTAATATAAACATGCTTGCTGAAAGTGAGAAGGTCTTAAAACACTTGCTGTTGAAAATCAAAGGCTGCAGCCCTTAGTAAGGATTTGTACCAAAAACAAATTTTCACAACTGGACCAGTAGATGACGTCATGAAAAACAAAGATTGAAGTTGTCAGTGGTTTCATTTTACATGACTAGATAATCCATGATATGGAAGCAGCAGTCCAGAAATCCAGCACTATTTTGGGGCAAATCTGCACAAAACCTCTTTAAAGTGCTAAAGAGCAAAGGCGTCACTGTGAGGACTAGGGTGTGTCTGACTCGACCCGTGACATATGAAGGCACTTTCTCTGGCAGGATAGTGGAAATGGAAGACCAGAGAGGCATTGATTCATTCTCTTATGATGTGCGCAAACAACATTGAAAGCACCATGTCAGTAAAACAAATGGCCAGAATTTCAGTCAAGTCTGCCTTGGAGAAAGTACCACTGGAGTGGCCTTCGGAAGTGAGGAAGGCATGGCTTCTCATACTTTGTGGATGTTGTTAGTAAACAGCAGTCCCTGACAAAAGGATATTACACTTTAAAATGGAGTGAAAAAGGAAGGCTCTCAAGAGATGGTTTGGTACAGTGGCTGTGACAATGGCTTCAAAGTTAACAATGTTGAGAATGGCTCGGGGCTGGACATGTGCCCCTCATTTGTGAGACCGTGCATGCGGTTCCTGTGAATTGGAACTTACTTGATGACACCAAACCATTTCAACAAGAAAACACATATACATACACACACACATAGGCTTCCAACAGTGTGTCAGAAAATTCCATTATTATTTAATTTCATTTTTACACTAACATAGTGAAGCCCTGTAGTGTCTTCTGCTTTTAAGCATATTGGTGCACTTGGATGATTAACTAAAAATAATAAGAAAACATTGAACCATATTGGTACCTGAAAGTTTTTCAGCTAGTATTTAGTAATATTTATGGAAGTCCTCATAGACTAAAATATAACTATCAGGTGGCATTATTAAGTCCACACTTATTTGCATATATAGTTCTTTGAGACATTTCCATCAGTACACTTATCTTTCCAATGTATGACAAATTCAAAATTAGCTTATTTGGTCTACTCTTGAATCCAATGGTTAATGACAATTTTGCTCTCAGGAAAATGATAGAGGATTTAGAACTAAATTCTGTGACTGTGCTATGTGAACTTGGACACATATTATCACGTGGGTTGATTCTGTTTCTCCTCTATAAAATGCATATGGTTATTGTGCAAACCTCATAAGGGTATTGAAAAGATTAAAACAGATCATAAATATAAATGACTTGAAATTGTGCTTAAAACACTATATGAATTCAGTGAATGTTATAGTTTATGGCATTAGCATCAAGCATTAAATAGTCAAGGCACCCTTTTAAGAAATCATGTCCTTAGGCAAAGAAAATTTATTAGATATTACAGAGATATTTCAAAATGTCAGAAGAAATGAAAATAGCAATTCTTTACATGAGACAATGCACTTGAAAATATTTTGAAATTTTTGGGGAGGAGAGGTTTCTTTGCCCAGTTTACCCACTGACAGAAATGTAAGCGTCTTTTCTGAGGCATACATATGACTGCTCCTGCTCCACTTTGGACTTGAATTTCCATTTCCCTTATCACTTTTGTAAGAGTGTCTGTTGATTTGGGGTAGCCTTAGCACACTGTTGAATAGCAGCAACTGATTGGTCTTCTCTCTCCTCACATCTTGAAAAACTGACCCCAGCTGAGGTGAGGTCTTCTCCATCAACGTGGTTTTTAAGATGTACAGAGAAAGGGGTGATTCATGATTGACAGACGGTAGGCAAGCTCTCTGCTTTGTTGTTTGCGATGATATGACCTGAAGAGCAGAAGTCCACTTCCTTCTTGGTGTTTATCTTTATGATAGTGATCTAATACAATATATAGCCTGTGACTAACTAACTTCACTCTGCATAATGGTTTCTAGGTCCCTCCATGCCATGAGGTGTGTCCTGGTTTTAGCTATTGCACAATATTCCACTGTGTGTGTACCAGACTTTCTTTATCCATTCTTCTACTGTTGGGCATTTGGGCTGTTTGCAGTTTCTTGCTATTGTGAAGTGTGCTACAGTGAACAAGGGAGATCATATGTCTGTTGGTTTTCTGTCTCTCACTTCTTTAGGGTATACTCCCAGCAAAATTTTTGCTGGTTCATGTGCTATTTCTATTGCCAGTTGCCACACTGTGGGATTCCTTTATTGTATTAGGTTGTCTGTTTATGGTTTGTTTGCGGGTCTTACCTGGCTTCCCATTTCTCACTGATGGCCATTATAGTCCTGGAGATTACATTTAGAGCTCTAATCAATCTTGACTTAGATCGTTACATGCAGTGAAGTATGGGTCCTATTTCAATCTTCTGCAGTGTCCCTTTCCCATTTAATGTTTCTTGGTCCTTTGTGATAAAATCAGTTGCCCATAGGTGGATGGTTTTATTTCTTGGTTCTATCCTGTTCCAGTGATTTTGAGGTTAGGTAATCCAAGGCCTCCTGGTTTTATCTTCTTTTTGAGAAGTTATTTGCTTGTCTATGTCTCTTTCCTCTCCATATGAAATGGATCATTCATTTTTCAATGTCTTTAAAGAATGAAGTTGGGATTTGTATTGGAATTTCATTGTATTTGTAGATAGATGGTTTTCAGTAGTATTGCTATTTTCACAATACTAAGTCATGCTGGGATAGTGTATTTATGTCGGTCTCTTTTATACTGTTGTGTAGTTTCTTATGTATCGGTCTTTTGTTCCTTTGGTTAGGTTTATTCTTAGGTATTTCATCTTTTGTGTGGCGATTGCAAATGGCATTATTTTCTTGATATCTTTTTCAGAACCCTCTTCTGGTATGTAGAAATCTGACTAATTTCTGCTTGTTAATCTTGTATCCTGCTACTTGACCAAATCCCTTAATTGTTTCCAACAGCCTTTTTGTGAAATCCTTGGGGTTCTTTCTATATGAAATCAGATCATTTGCAAATAGTGAGGGTTTCAATTCTTCTTTTGAGCAGTCAACTCTTGCATGGTATTAAGCTACTTAGCAAAATGGGAAGGTAAGATTCCAAATAGAGGCACTGTCAAAAATGTCATTTCATTTTATTAGGGGCTCATAACAACTCTTATCACAATCCATACCTATACATACATCAATTTATTTTAAAAAGAGTTATGGAGATAAGTGATAAAAATAAAAACTGACGACCAAAAAAAATCAATAAACTTTAAGACTTCCAGTAAAGATGAAACTCTAGACAGATGTACACTTTGAACCATCTTCATAAAAGATGTGAGAAAATAAACAATGATGAAAAAACAAAAAAAATGTCATTTCAGCAATTGAAGCTGGGCGTATGTCTCAAATTGATAATATTAGCATACTGAGCTGGAGTTCTGATATTTAGCTGTTAGCTACTGTTTTAGAGTTTATAAAAAGCCTTAACAGCCTAGAACATCTGTGATGGGTATCAACACCAAAAGGGAACTCAATCGGACACATCACAACAATGTAGCACCAACCAACTCTGTAAAGACTGTGAGAATGTGGTCTGATGAGATCAGCAGCAAAGGAAAAAGTACACATAGCTGATGCTGCATGGAGGCATATAGCCCCAGAGTGGGATGTTTATGTATGAATTTAACAGAGTCTATACTAGGGTTTACACATGCACTGTTTTCATTTCTCAATTTTTTTGCCCTACCTTTATCTTGTTACATTAATTGAATATATTCCCCTTAACATAACTCTTAAGTATGACTTTCATTAAAAAAGTCATCCAATTCCTAATCAATTCAGAATTATTTAAATAGTGTATAAGGAAAATTTTTAAAATGTATTTCTGGTTAACAAAGGCTAGTTTGGAAAAATTCTATAGGCGTGAGTATAAATTATTTTCTAAAGCTGAATTTTGGAACGGAAAGTTTATTGGATAACCCATAAAAAGAGAAAAACAAAATTAAAAAGAAAGTATTTTTAAAATAAGAAATGTACTTTTTCATAATCCTAGGGTCTAAGCTTTAGAAATTGGTATGTTGACTATGTGAGTAATTCTGAGATCTCTGAAAAAGAAACCATTCCATTCATCACTCTTAGCTTCTGATCAATGGAAATTCTTGACATTCTTCGACTTGAAAATGCCTCTCCCCTTCACTGGGCCACCTCCTCTCTCAGTGTCATGTTGTCTCCTGGAATTAGAAATCACTCTACTCTAGTATGAGCTCTTGTTAAATTAAATGATAAATCTTCAAAGTTTCTATTTTTTTACACTCAGAAAAAATATTATTAGTTTGGATTTAATATATATCTCATATCATTCCATATTTCAATCAATCATGTCAAATAGAATTGTACAATTGCTACCACAATTTCCAAGCATTCTTTTTCTCTATGTACTCCTTGACATCGTCTCCTTTTACCCCACCAACACCACTGTACCCCCCTTCCCCGGAACCCCTTATGCTATTTGCTGTCCATCTAGGTTCAGCAATCTTGGGTTTCATATATCAAAAAATGGAAAATCATATAATACAACTTCAAGAGGGTGACCTCCATGACATAACACCTCTGAGATATACTCTACTGTGAATGGGACAAAAGCAAAAAAAAAAAAATCCAATACAAACCAAAAATACAGAAAATTTTGGAAACCAGATCAGGTCCAGCCTGCATCTTAGGAGGGATCTACTGACAAAGTTTTCACTATTTGGGTCAAATTTATGCATGTGATCTTTTTAAAAAATATATTTTTATCCTTCCATTTTAAAAATCAATTTATTAGGGACTCATACAACTCTATCACAATCCATACATACATTAATTGTGTAAAGCACATTTGTACATTCATTGCCCTCATAATTCTTAAAACCTGTGCTCTCCACCTAAGTCCCTGGCATCAGCTCCTCATTTTTCCCCTCCCTCCCCACTTACCCCTTCTTCATGAACCCTTGACAATCCATAAATTATTATTTTGTCACATCTTGTCCTGTTCAATGTCTCCCTTCACCCACTCTTCTGTTGTCCGACCCACAGGGAGGAGGTCACATATAGATGCTTGTAATTGGTTCCCCCTTTCCAACCCACCCTCCCATTATTACCACTCACACTACTGTTCCTGAAGGGGTCGTCCGCCCTAGATTCCCTGTGTTTCCAGTTCCTATCTGTACCAGTGTGCATCCTTTGGTCTAGCCACATTTGTAAGATAGAATTGGGATCATAATGGGGGGGGGCGGGGAGGAAGCATTTAGGATCTGGAGGAAAATTGTATGATTCATCATTACTACATTGCACCTTGACTGGCTCATCTCCTCCCCAAGACCCTTCTTTAAGGGGATGTCCAGTCGCCAACAAATGGGCTTTGGGTCTCCACTCCGCAATGCCCCCTCATTCACTATGATATGATTTTTTGTTCTGATGATTCCTGATACCTGATCCCTTCTACACCTGGTGATCCCACAGGTTGGTGTGCTTCTTCCATGTGGGCTTTATTGCTTCTGAGCTAGAAGGCCACTTGTTTACCTTCAAGCCTTTAACACCCGAGACATACACTATATCTTTTGATAGCCGGGCATCATCAGCTTTCTTTGCCACATTTGCTTATGCACCCATTTGTCTTCAGTGATCATGTCAGGGAGGTGATCACACAATGATAAGATTGTTTTGTTCTTTGATGCCTGATAACTGATCCCTTTGGTATCTTGTGATCACACAGGCTGGTGTGCTTCCTCCATGTGGGCTTGGTTGCTTCTGCGCCTGATTGCTGCTTGTTTACCTTCAAGCCTTTAACACCCCAGACACTATATCTTCTGATAGTCGGGCACCATCAGTTTTCTTCGCCACATTTGTTTATTCACCCGCTTTGTCTTCAGCAGCTGTGTCAGGAAGGTGAGCATCATAGAATGCTAATTTCAAAGAAGAAAATATTCTTGCATTGAGGGAGTACTTGAATGGAGGCTCAATGTCCTTCTGCTACCTCAATAATAAACCTATAAATATATGCACATAGATCTATTTCCCCATCCTCATATATAAATATATTTGCATATGTACATGCCTTTATTTAGACCTCTATAAATGCCCTTTGCCTCCTATCTCTTTCCTCTATTTCCTTTGACTTTCCTCTTGTCCCACTATCATGCTCAATCTTCATTTAGGTTTCAGTAATTCCTCTTGCTTACATTACCCTTCATCACGCCCTACATGGCCTCCTACATCCTCCTCACCAGCGATTTGCATCACTTGTTTTTCCCTTGTCCCTGGATTTGTTAATACTACTACCTTTACCCCCTCCTTCCCCTCTCCCATGTCCCCCAAGAACTGTCGGTTCTGTTGGTTTTTTTTTCCCCTCCAGATTGTCCATCCAGCCTATCTTATTTAGACAAACCTGTGGAGATAGTAACATGCACAAAAACAAGACAGAGCAAAACCAAGTTACAATATACAAAAAAACAACAACAACAAACCAATGACCAAAAAAAAAAAAACCCACAAGCAAACAAGAAAGAAAAGCTTGTCGTTAGTTCAAGGACTGTTTGTTGGCCTTGATGAGTGTTTTCCAGTCCAGTCTGTTGGGGCACCAAGCCCTGGCCCCAAAGTCCACCTTCAGCATCCTGGGGACCTCACCGCTCCATTCCCTTGCTGTTCTGTTGCACCCCCTTAGTGTTTTTCCTCGGTGTGGCGGGAGCAGATTGGGTGCAATTCGCACACTTTGTCTCTGGTGTTGTCCTCTGTAGGGCTATGGGTCAGTGAGGGGCGTCATGACTTATAGTGGGGCGGGCCATGTGGTCGTCTCTGTGGACTGTCTGCTCTAATCATCTCTCCCACATATTCTGTTTAGTGACCACTTCCCTCCCATCCCAAATTTTAGAGAAGGTAAGTTCTCTGGGGATTATGTACTATGTAGTTCCACAAATGAATCTTGGGTTCCCACTGTCATCCATCGCCTTCTAGACACTGGATTCTTATAATTTATGCTCTGATACTCATCTTCCTTCAACTTCAGATTATATGCATTTGAATCATTTGGTGACAATTGTGTGCCTCTTCCATATGGACTTACACTTAGTTGACATCTCACTTAGCTGGCTGCTTGTTTGGAGACAAGCCTTTAAGATTCTAGCTTCTATTTTTTCTGATAGCCGGGAACCATCTAAATTTTTCATTTTTCTGTAGCACCCGTATATTCTGTGTTCCATTCCTGAGGGTGAGTAGTGAGGAGGGCCATGATATAGGAACTAACTGTTCTTAAGCAGGAGCTAGGATTAGTGGGAACCGAAAACCCATTCCTAAATCTATGCTTTTTCTTTTCTTCTAATTTGTTGTAACTTGGGAGTTAATACATATGTTGCATTATTCCAATCACATCACATTAGTACAATCAAATCAAACAGAACTATACAATTCCTTCCATAACCAGTGTGTTGGACAGTGTTCTATAGAGAGACAAACCAGATTGCTAGTAATTATATTTAAATATGTTTATAAAGATAGATATATAATACAAGAAATGAACTGTAAAATTATATACAGATAGATAATATAATAAATTAACAGTTAAATTATAAAGCAGTGAGACACTAGCAGTCCTTTAAGGCTTGAGAGCCCCCAGTTGCCAGTCCCCTTCTGTAGAGAGAACTGGGCTATATATACCCAGGCAGCAAACAGCAAGGCAGGTCCCCAACTGTCATCAACAGTCGGTCCCCAGCTCCAGAGATGAACATTCCAATGTGTGGGCTTAAAGGGACCTCAACTTACAGCGACACAGTCCATAGGCTAGGCATCCCACAGGTAGTGTACCCCTTTAAACTGAGGCACAGAACAAGCAAGGTGAGGCTCACTGAGCAATTTATCCCTCTGCCCTTCAGTTAATCCTACTTGTGTTTATCGGCCAGGCTGGCACAATAAACTATCGCAATCAGTATACAAACATGCTTTTTCTTTATATCATCTCTTTAATCCCCATCCCCACCTCTGTATATCCCCCCCGCCCCCTGAAACCTTTGTTCTATTTGTTTTCCCTATATGCCCAATGTACTTGGCTTTCATTTGCCGAAAAAAGAGAAACAATAACACAACTTCAAGAGAGTGATCCCCCATGGCAATGCACCTTTGAGATGCACCCTAGTATGAACAAGCCTAAGCAAGGTAAAATAGAATGCCCATCACAGAATTGTCGGGCTAATACCGATTTTAATACAGCATATAGGATGTTGATGTAGCAAGACCTTGTTAGTCCACCGACCAATAGCATACCACCCTTGATAGAGCAGTCTTCTGTTCCTCAGACACCGTGTAGTTCCCGACTGAGGTCCTCAGCTTACAAGTGTGTCTGCCATAGAGTTCAGTTCACCCAGTGGAGTTCCCGTATAGGTCTTGCCAATGCAGTCTCTGGAGCATGCTTTGTGCCCCGAAGGACCAGTATTCAATGTCCCAGCATTCCACGACACCTAGCCTTGGTTCCCAAAATACCCCCCGACACCTTAGCTAAATGTTGCTCACATATTGCATGCCACTAAAGGCACTTCCCACCTAATGTTTCCAGAACCATCCTCCTTCACTCCCCACCCCAACTTAGAAGTCAGCCTTCCTTCCTCTCACCACAGACACCCACCTATGTTCCCCCAACAGTGACTGCTCCCTCTCCCTCTCCTATGCTGCCCCTCCCATGAGTAAGCCTCATTCCTGTGATAGGACTGCCTCCCTCTAAAGGTGACCTCACCCCAATTCCACATTACTACCATTCATCAGACAGCATCCCCCAACCCCAGCTGTTGTGAGGGACCCTTGGGCTAGGTGACCTATACCATACTATACTACACTACACTATACTGGATGGGATGATGTGAGGTTCATTGACACTGGTCCAGCTCTTTACCAGCCTGTCTGGTCCCCAGCCAGAAGACTGGGTGGCCTGCAAGCTTAACCTTGTGCCTGTTCTACTGCTTGTTCCGATCATAGTGGACTCATATAGTGCATGACTAACTTCACTCAGCATAATGTCATCCATATCTCTCCACGCCTAGAGGTGTTTCATGGCTTCATTGCTGTGTTTTAGGGATGCGTATGTACTCGAGTTGAAAAAGCAGTTTTATGATTATATGTTGTGAGCTGAGTTCCAATTAAAAAATACAGCTAGATCCCCGTCTTTATGTAAGTTCTCATCATCACAACATTTGAGGAGGAAAAAAGAAAATTACAAGTAACCAGAAAATTCAAAAGGAAGAGAAGCAGTATGAGTGTCTTTTAAGCAGCAGCCATGGCTCTGTGCAGCCTGCATCATGTCTCAGTTGCCACCAGCAGGGCAACTCAGGGCCACACTTGGCACCGTTTGCTTCACAGGTTCCTGTGAAGACAAAGAAGAGGCAGATGCTCAGGTCGCACTCTCTTATCAACCAATAGTTGATGCAACGATGCATGTCTCTATGACGCATAGACTTTTACTTCTGGAAAAAAGAAGAACCAATAATCTTAGAGAAGTGTGAAAAGGGAATGACCACAGATGTGTCAAGGCAAAGGACACGGTTTCCTCTTGCTAAGTCTGTATCAACAAGGAGCTCAAAAGTCTAACCTCAGATTTGAGTCAGGGGTTCCCATAAGGTGAGACCATGTTGGTTGGTTCTCAAAACAAGTCAAATGCACATAAAGATCCTGATAGGTTTTCTGCATTTCATAAATATACAGAAAATTTAAAATACAAAAGTAGATTATTTCTCAGATACATCTGATCTCACTTTTATAGTATATTTATTTTGGAGGCAAACTGCCTGATGACACAGCGTGAGCCATTTCTGTAGCTTGGTTGCAGACATTCGTAAATAATAACAGACACAGGTGTGCAGCAACTACCCCGTTGTGAGAAAGCCCACTATCTGGTGATTGTAGCCACCTGTCTTAGAGTTAGATTATTACACTCTTTTACCCCAGGGTACCCTCAACTCTTAGAACTCTGATGGACTCCTTTCTTAGGACATATATCATTTTGTACACCAATAGGTTTTTGTTTCCATATAAGTAATTTATTAATTCTTAATGAGATGGAACTCCTTTCTGACCCATTCTAGACATGCCTTATCCTTATTAGGAGTGTAATGTTCAGACTTTGGTGAGTGCCAGACCACCTAGAAAGCTCATAAAGTGTAGAGGTGCAAGCTGGGGAAGTAGAAGAGGCCAGTTCTCCGAAGATTTTGTCATGACCAACGTTTTGGAACCAGAACCTGTGAGTGTGAGGTGAGAAATGTTTATGAAGGGAAATAAGGGTGGACAAGGGGAGGGTGTTGTTTTTATCACCACAGGAGAGGGAGAGAGGAAGTAGAATTCAACCTGGTATGCCAAGACATGAATGAAACATACTGGCATGAAGCATGGAAACAATAGACAGGTCTGCGGGGATAGCCCCAATCCCAGCTACAAGGCCACTACCCCTCCCCCAAGAAGAATTGTCTTCAGAGGTCAGCACTGAAGTGACAGCTCTGGGAGAGGGGTGTGTCCCATCAGAGCACACTGGAGCGAACCAAGAGGAAAGGAGAGAGGGTGGAACATCCTGGCCCACCAAAATCCAAGATGATATTCCTGCTGAGAGCAGCCAATGCTCAGGGAGGACCATAGGGCCGTCCACACTGGGAGACACAGACAAAAGGTCCTTCTCTGACCCATAGTGCTGCGAGAACAACACCGGAGACACAGTGCAGGAATTGTGCTTGATAAGACCGCAATACACCAGGGCAAAACACTCCGTGTGTGTAACAGAGCAGCAAGGGGAGCAAAGCAAAGAAGTCCCCAGGGAGTACCAAAAATAGACTTTGAGGCCAGGGCATGGTATCCCATCACACTCAACCACTAAATACTACTAAAGGTCAATAAACAGACCTGGAACGTTTGTGTGTGTGTGTCATTGGGTTTGTTGCTTGTTTTTTTGGTTTCCTTTGTTCTTTTGCTTTTCTCTGCCTTGTTTTTGTGATTATTATTGTCTCTGAATGTCTGTCTAGATAGGATAGGTTGGATGAACAATCCCGAGGAGAAAACCAAGGGACTGATGGTTCCTGGGGGTGGGACACAGGAGAGGGGAGATGGGGAAAGGAAGTGGGTGGTAAAAAACCCAGGGACAAGTGAAAAACAGTGATCTAAAACCAATAGCAAGGAGAGCATAGGATGCCTGGTAGGGTTGGACCAAGGGCATTGTAACCAAGGGGAATTACTAAAACCCGAATGGATGAGGAAAATGATAGTGGGACAAGAAGAAAGTATAATGAAATAGAGGAAAGAACTAGGAGGCAAAGGGAATTTATAGAGATCTAAATAAAGGCATGTAAATATGCAAATATTATTTATATATAACAATGGGGAAATAGATTTATGTACATATATTTATAAGTTAAGTATGAAGGTAGCACATGGACATTGGACCTCTACTTAACTACTCAGTCAGCACAAGTACACTTTGTTCTAATAACCAGGCAGTCTGTGACACTCAGCTTCCTGACATGACTACTCAAGACAAAATGTGTGCATAAGCAAATGTGAAGAAAGCTGATGGTGCCCAATTATCAAAAGATATAGCATCTGGGGTCTTAAAGACTTGAAGATAAACAAGCAGCTATCTAACTGAGAAGCAACAAAGTCCATGTAGAAGAAGCACACCAGACTGTGTGATTATGAGGTGTCAATGGGATCACATTCAGGCATCAAAGACCCAGAACAAAAAATCATATCACTGTGAATGAGGGGGAGTGCAGAGTGGTGACCCAAAGTCCATCTGTACGTAATTGGACATCCCCTTACAGAAGGGTCATGGGGAAGAGGCAATCCAGGGTGCACTATAGCATCAATGAAGCATACATCTTTCTTCTAGATTTTTAAGGCTTCCTCCCCCCACTATCATGACCCCAATTCTACCTTATAAATCTTGTTATACCAGATCATGTACATTGGTACAGATAAGAGCTGGAAAACAGGGAATCCAGGACAAATAAACCCCTCAGGACCAATAATGAGAGTACCTATACCAGGAGGGTGGAGAGAAGGTGGGGGGAGAAGGGTGGAGCCTATTACAATGATCTACATATAACCCCTCCCTGGGGGACGGACAACAGAAAAGTGGATGAATGAGACATCAGTCAGTGTAAGAAATGAACAAATGCTAATAATTCATGGCAGGTGGGGGGAAGGGAAAATGAGGAGTTGATACCAAGGGCTCAAGTAGAAAGCAAATGTTTTGAAAATGATGATGGCAACAAATGTACAAATGTTCTTGACACAATGGATGGATGGATTGTGATAACACCTGGATGATCCCTCAATAAAATTATTTTAAAAATAAATTAAATTAGGATGGAAAAAAGTGTGGATGATATTCTAGCTAGGAAGCAATCCCATGCCAAAATCATGTTTACAAAACCTAGTTTATGGTAAAAACATAGTTTATAATAAAGGGGGAGGATGATGTAAAGCTGCATGCCTTTTAAACGCATTACTACCAATTGTGGGGGAAAAAGACAAAGTAGAAAGCAAAGTAACCATGAAGACGGAGGCATTGCAATACACAACTGGAAGAAGGTAAGAGTTCAAGGATAGGCTGAAGAAGTGGGAAAATATTGTAAACATATTTAGTCATCAATTTTATGTAGTAAGACCCAGGACTGATTATGTAGTGCAAAGCATGATTGGATGTGAATAAATGAATATTAATACTCAGTACACCAAATATAAAAATAAAACTGAAAAAAACAAAGAGAAAATTAACTTAGTAAAAACCATTACACCCAAAGTTTATGCATTGTTTGTATAGCATGTAAATGACTTTAAAACAAAGATCTATATATCCATCACTCTCTCTGACCAATACTTTTTGCTGCCTCTGGATCCCTCCTCAATTACATCATATTCTTCTAACCTCTCCAGGATACACATTCTTATATAATTTATATTAGCATGTGCTTGTTTCCCTGTTCCATGATTCATTAAAGGGTTGTTTCTATACAAAATATTACTTAATTTTATTTGTTGGTCATTTTATAAAGTTATATCTAGTTTCAAGTTTTCTTTGCCTTGCTCTGAACTTTAAATATTATGTCTTTGTAACTTTTAATTTTGATGTGTACACATGGAGTTCACTCATCTTCATTATGTTGATTTAGTACATGAAGAAAGCACTGTTATTGAGCAGTATGCCGGTCCTCCTCCAGGACACATGAATGGCTTCTGCTTTTTCCTTATTATAATAATGCTGCTAACATACTATTGCACATGTCTCCGCAGGAATGTTGAAAGAGTAGTTTTACGCTGGGAACATTCCATTTTTTATGAGTACTAGTGATATGTCAAATACACACACATATAAAACCTAAGCAAATATTTACAGAAACAGTATTACTCCACCTACCTCCTTGCATTCAGATGTTTCTATTTCATTGGTGTTGGTGCTGTTAGGTGCAGTAAAGTCTGCTCCAATTCATAGCTCCTGTATGCACAATAGATGTCAACGTTGCCCAGTATTGTACCAGCTTCACAATTGCTAAGTTTGAACCCATTGTGCTTTTTTAGAATCTATTTTTAATTGGGAGTTGATACATACATAACATTATTCCATAGTTCCATCACATTGATCATTATTGTACAATTGCTACCACAATCAATTTCTAAACTCTTTCTTTCCTTTCTAGACTCCTTGACATTGTTTCCCTTTTAGTGCGCCCCCCCCCCAACCCCTGTAAACCGTACCTCACCCAAAAACCTTATTCTACTTGCTGTCCCTATTGGTCATTAATCCTGGGTTTCATATACCAAAAAACATATAACACAACTTCAAGAGGGTGACCCAATGACAAAACAGATCTGAGATAAACCCTAATATGAACAAACAAACAAAAATACAGAAAATGTTGAAAATCAGATCAGGTCCAGTGTGCATCAGAGTGGAGATCAACTGATAAGGTTTTAACTATTCAAGTCAAGTTTATCCCTTTGACCTTCTTTTACTCATCTCTCCCATGCACTCTGTTTAGTATCCACTTTCCTCCCATCCCTCTATTACAGATAGAGGGAGATCACTGGTTGCTTATTTCCTATGCAGTTCCCATGAATGGATCTTGGATTCTCACTGTCATCCATTGCTTTCTGCACACTGGACTCTTGCAATTTTGCCTCTGATACTCATCCCTCCTTTTACTTTAGATTATATGGATTCCAATCCAGCAGTGAATGATCACAGTGTGCTTCTTCCACGTGGTCTTAGTTGACATCTCACTTAGATGGCTGCTTGTTTTGAGACCAGCCTTTAAGAAACCACACATCCTTGTATCTGATAGCCAGGCACCATCTAATTTCTTTACCACATTTTTCTATAGCACCTATACCTTCTGTATTTCCTTGCTGAGCATGAGTATCAAGCAGGTCATGATGTAAGAACTAGTTTTTCTTAAGCTGGAGTTAGGATTTCATGTGACCTCAACACCCAGAGGAGGGTATACAAAGTAGCCAGTTTTGCCAAACAAAATGCCATAGTAGGCATAGTAGGACCACAGCTGACATGCCAACAGCAACACCAACACTGTAAATCCTTATGGAAGCAGAATGCTATATTTTTCTCCTTCAAGCAGGTTGGAACCACTGACCTTTCAGTTAACAACTGAACACTTTACCAGTGTGCCACACGTGGTGGTTCTGTTTTGAACCCAGCATTGCAACCATTGGTCAAACCTCTCACTGAAGTTTTTTTCACCAAATACAGCAACCTTTCTAGATACTAGTCTCTCCTGATAATATGTCCAGGGTAGGCAGGACAAAGTTTTGCTAACCTAGTTTCTAAAGAGAATTCTAGCAGTACATCTTCCAACACAGATAAATGTGTTCCTTTGGCAGTCCATAGTATTTCCCACACGCTTCACCAGCCCCACAAATCAAATGTATTGTTTTTTCTATAATCTTCTTTATCCAATGTTCAATTTTCCCATGTATGAGTTTAAAGGAAATAATCATGGCTGGGGTCAGGCACACCATCGTCCTCAAAGTAATCTCCCTGGATTTCAAGCACTCTACTGAGGTCTTGTCAACATATTTGCCCAATGCAATGCATCCTTGACTGCTGCTCCCATGAACATTGACTGTGGATCCTAGAAAGATGAAATCCTGGACAACTTCAGGCTTTTCTTCATTTAGTTTGAGATTACCCATTGGTTCAGTGGTGAAGATTTGGCTTTCCTTTACTGTGAGTTGCAATCCATACTGAAGACCGGGATCCTTAGTCTTCACCAAAAAGGGAGTGCTGCAAGCCCTCCTCACATTCACAGCAAAGGTTGTATTATCTGTACACTGCAAACTGTTAATATGCGTCCCTTCAATCCCGATGCTGCATTCGCCTTTAAGTAGTCTAGGTTCACTATACAGGCTGAATAGATACAGTGAAAAGATACAACCATGACACACACCTTTCCTGATTTTAAACCAAACATTTTTCTCTTGCCCTCTTGATCCATGTTCAGATGTCACACAAGAACACTGAAGTGCTCTGGATTTCCCATTCTTCTTCATGCTACCCATTTCATTGTAGCATACTATTTTGCATGCAATTATATTTCCTTTTTTTAAGAGTAAGTCTGAACTTGATAAATTATCATTTTAAAACCCACTAAAGATTGAAACAATCTTTCTTTGCTCGTCACTGCCTGGGAGTACAAAACTAGGAAAATGGATTGTTGGAAGACAGCAAACTCAGCTTTACAAGACGGTGCCCAATAGTTTTCCAAAGGATCAGAAGAATTTATTTTCTCACAGTGAGATATCCATGTTGCTTTAAGCACTTATCCAAATACGTATGGAAACTATATCTGCCCTGTTTTGTTGTAAGGCTTGCCTTTTGTTTTTGTTCACAGGCTTGTCCATCTACGTCTTTTGTATTTTGGGAGTTGTTTTTCTATGTCTTGCAAGTTTTCTGCCTTTGGTAGTTTACAATCTTTTGAAAGACCTTTTATTGTGAATTGAATGAAGGTTTACATTCAACAATTTATGTATATTTTGTTTCCACATATAAATTGCACTTCTCTCCATGTACTGTCATTTATTCCATTACCTCCTTGTGTTTCCTGTTTTCATTCATCTTTAATTTCGAATCCTATATCCTTGGGGAAATGCTGCCCTTTTTGTCTTAAATGGTTAATCTACCATGGGTGTGAGTTCAGTTCCAGACAGGAAGGTTGACTAAGGGGCCAATTTTGGGGGAGTCCCAAAAGATTCTATCTGACCAGGAAGCCTCGCTGATATGTAATTTTGTGCTCTATTCCCTATCTCCCTCCCATTTTATTCAGGATCTTTTAAGGCAATCCCTTTCACAGAAGTTAGTAATCATAGCTGGGCACATCTTGTTCTTCTGGTCTCAGGGTTGTGGAGACTGATGTACAAGATACAGTCTTATCATTATTCTAATTATGGAAAATATTTGGATTTTCCTTCTCTGTTAGGCTCCATCATACACCAGCTTCAGTTTTCACAGGTTTTACTGTAGATAGTCTTGATGCTAATCAACTGGTATGGCTTTCTTTTTAATAGTAATATTGACAAAGAATTGTCTACTGAAAGCTGTTAAACTAATTCATTTCCAATTATGTTTAATGTTCATTATATCTTGTTTTGGAATTACTGAAGTTTAATTTTTAATGATCAAAATGTGATAGATAACCTGTGTTCTCTAGAGAAACAAAACCAGGATACTTATGATTTTAGATAGATTAATAGATAGATAGATAGATAGATAGATAGATAGATAGATAGATAGTAGCACAAAGGAACATAGCAGCAAATTAGTCCACAAAGAAGTACAGAGGGCTCAGTTTAACTCACTTCCATGGAACAGTTAATATACTGGAAGTCCTTCAACTCATGAGGGCCACTGGGTCCAAGGTCAAGGAGTAGTGTTGTCAAGGACTTCATTTTGTTTGGGTCCACAACTGAGTTGACTGGGCTGGTCTTCAGGAGAAGACCTCTTTAAAGGGTCGAAGAGCGCAGATGCTACTTTGAAGACAAAGCTGTGCTTGACAGCTGAGCTTAATCATGGATATATACTTTAAATGTGCACTTCTTTAATTTGGGCTTTTAATTTTCTTTGCTTTGTGTTAATAATAAAACAAATTTGAAACTAACTCCTAAAATTTTCAAATCTTAAAGTTGGAAAATTTTGCCATTAATAAAGATTTCTGATTTTGGGGGGCATTTTTAAATATATTCAAATATTTCTAGATTTACCCACCCGGAGCTCCTGCTGCCAGACTAGAAAACGACTGGGAGGCAGAGTCCTAAAATTAGAATCAGGGTACTAGGGTCTGTCCTGAACCCCACTTTTTTCCCAGTCAAAGCCAACCCACAATGCACTGAAACTCTCTAGGTTCCTTGGGCTGGGCTCATGGGCTCTGAACAGAGCAGCGAACAGTGGCTCTAGTCTGGCATCAAGTAGCAATTTCCCCAGGCTGATGTGCAAAAGGGGTCATAATCCCAGACTCAAGGAGAACCTCTGACAGCTAGTCACAGGACCCCACATGAGAGCTCCCTGCCACTGTTAGCTGCCTTGGGCTCATCGCCTGGGGGCCAGGGTTCACATAGGCAACCATAGATTAGGAGCAATTGAAAAGAAGTCAGGAAATGTACCTAAATCAGATGCTAGTGTGGCAGAGCATAAGAGGGTAGCCATAGCGTGGGGGCCAATTCAGTTCCAGTAGGCCGATGAAAACAACCTCTCTGGTAAGCTTGATCTCCTCCCCTGGATGTCAGCGTAACAGCCCCAAAATCAGGATACCCATAAGCCCAATATAAAAAAGTGAAAAATATTTTCTTGGTAAAAACTGCAGATCACAGGCTCATTGTTTAACTCAAAGACAAATGGGCAGAACAAGTCTTTTAACATACATAGGCATAATAAGGGAGCCAATGCTAAGGAATGCCAAAAGTTAGCTACAGAGCCCAGAGATTTTCAACATAACAAAGACCCTCTGGAGTAAGCCTCAGTTACAGACTATCTCATTGAGCACATAACCAGAGCCCAGAACCAGGGAGCAATTTGATTTAATTCAATTCCAGCTGTCCAGGGGGAAAATCAATGACAACAAAAAAAACCCCTCTGAAATGTTCGGGCATCAGCAATCTTGGCACAAGCTAGGGAAACTTCTCAAGCTGAATGGCGGGAGCTTCTGTCGAACCTCAGTGATCCTACAGAGCTGGGTGGTCCTGAATGTCCTCCGTGTGGCTGGGGATCCCCTGCCTGTTCTGGGACCCTACACATGGCTGAGGGAACTTCCCTCCACCACTGCTCCACTGCAGCGCTGCATACCAGTGATCTCCAGCACTCAACACTGCTGCAGGAACAACTGCCTAGATTCCACTGTGTTCTTACCTTCGAGGGTTATCCCACCAAGCTTGCACACCACTCTGCTACCTTGAGGCAGGGTTTGAATCCTCCCCATGATCAGGCAGTCAGGTTTCAACTATCTCCTTACTTGCTATTCTTTTTCTTGTCTATTCTCTCTCCCTTCTATCTTTCCCACTGCAGTCGGTCTTAGCAGACCCGGTTCTGTTTTGTTTTTGTCTCTTTTTCTTTATTTTTCCTCGTCTCTCCCTCTCTTTCCTGGCTTCCAGGTCACTACCCTCTGCCTAGGGCAACTCCACCCAAACAGCAGGGGGAACTCCAGCGCGCCCTCTGTTGGAGAGCTGCACACCTTCAAGGCAGCTGCGACAGGCATCTATAGCACTCCACGATGCAGGGGAAACCTCCATCTGGCCTCTACAGTGATCTTGCCAAACTAGGGCAATTCCACCAAGCACTGGTGGGATCCTACACCAAAAGAGCACACCAACCTGCCACCTTGGGACAGGAATGAAACCCTCCTGGCCCCATGTTCAGGCGATCAGGGAACAGCTATCTCTTTACTCTTTATTTTTTCTCCTCTCTTTTCCCACCACAGTCAGTCTTAACGAGCACAGTGGTGTTCCCACCCCCTTTCTTTCTCTCTTTTTCTTTCTTTTACTTCTTCTTCTTTTCTTCTTTTCTGTTTCTCTCATCTTCCCCTCTTTCCTTCCTCATGCCACTGCTGGTTTCGAACCCACTACCTTCTGCCTCGGGCAGCTCCACCAACCCAGCGGGGAGAGCTCCATCCTGCCTCCTGTGACAGTGCTGCACACGACACGAAGCATTGCTACACATGGCATGGCACAGGGCTCAGCTATCTTTTTATCTATTATTTTCTTTCTTTTATTTTTCTATTGCATTTTCTTCTTTTTCCCCCTTTTTCTATTTCTACTCTCTTTCCTACCAGTCTCGGCAGATTCTGTTTTTCTTTTCTATTGCTTTCTTTTTTGACTTTTTGTTTTTCTTGTTAGTTTTTCTTTGCTTTGTGTGCGCGTATGTGTTTGTTTTTTCTTTTTGCTCCTGTCTTTGTCTCTTACTTTCATTCATTTTCTTCTCTTCCCCTCTCTTTCCTTTTCAAGCCAGTACCAGCCTCCAGGACACTTCCCTCCACCTAGGGCATCTCTGACAGCCCAGTTGATGGAGCTCCCACCTGCACTTGTTGGCTTTATGTACAGGTGGGGGAAATTATGCCTTCCACTACACTCTAAGTGGCTGGGGAATCTCCCCTTTAAATAGATGGAGGAACTCCTGCCTAGATCCCCAAGGTCCTACAAGTGACTGGGGGAACTCCTGCCCGCTGTTTGTAGTGTTCCACACTACTGCAGGAACATATACCCAACTTCCACAGTGATCTCACTGACTAGGGTAATCACACCTGCCATCCACGGTGATTAATACCAAGGAGAGTACACCTGCCCACCCTCCGTGGCAACCCACTTGCAGAGGGAAAAACCACACACCATCTGAGGTGCTCCAAGCCACGTGAGACATACCACTATGGATTCCTGGGAGATCAGCCAGTGAAACACTCTCCTCAAGGGCCCACAACCACCAGATAAGCACCCTGTGAGAGGTCTATCCAACTCACATTCCAAATAATAGAATACTGGTTGGCTAGGATAAGAGTGAGATCACAGAAAGATACAGTGATAGCCTGACCCTCAGTGCAGGTACCTGTAGGTAGTCTGAAGTATCCATATGAGTCCCCCAAGAGAGAGCCCACTGCTCTTTGACTGTGGAAGATTGTGCCAGGTTCCTCTATAACAGCACATAAACAGTACCAGCCCCAAAATTCTCAAAGAAAAAGCAGGAGAAACAGAAAACAATGTTGGAAGAAGTCATGAACCTACCCATGTACATATAAGAAGCACACATTAACCTATTACAGGAAGAAATCTTCAAAATTCTGCTTGAAATCATGTAGGATATGAGGGAAGCAATGCAGAAAAAGGATGAAATGATAGAAGAGATCAAGGCAACACACAAAGGGAAATACCAGATGTAGGGATGAAATAACAAAATCCAAAAGCAAAATAACAGACTGCCAACAGACTTGAGGAGTCAGAGAATCATAGCAGTGACCTAGAGGATAACCAGGCAGAATTCAACAAAGGGGAAAAGCAGTCAAATAAGACAATAGAGAAGTTTATGAAAACCAGAGAGCCATGTCTGATGCTATGAAGAGGAATAATATTATAATAAATGACCTACCAGAACAAAACACAGAAAATAAGTTAACAGCAAAAATAACAAAGGAATTCTAATAGGAAAACTATCCTAGCTTAATAAATGAAAATCAGGCTACCATTAAGGAGGTCAAAAAGAACACCAAGAAGAAGTCACCAAGACATATAACAGTTAAATTATGCAAGTATAAGGAAAAGGAGAAAATCATAAGAGTACCTAGGGAAAAACAAATAGTCAGTTATAATGGTAGCCAAATAAGAATATGTTCAGACTTATCAGTGGATGCAATGAAGAAGAAAAGGGAGTGAAGGAACATATTCCAAAAATTGAAGGAAAATAATGCAAACCCAAGAATACTATATTTGGCCAGATTATTCTTAAGATAGATGGAGAAGTAAGAGTCCTACCAGAAAAGGAAAAACTCAAAGAATACATAAAAATAAATCCAGACTTGTAAAAGATCCTTGCCGACCCAGGATGGGTGGAAGATCAACATTCTATAAGAGATTTCTTATAGAACAACTCCACCCAGAGGGCAACAAAGGGAAAAGAGCCCCCAAGATAGTATTAGCTCAATAGTGGAAAGAAAGCAAAATGAAGCACACACATACACACACACACAACACAACACAAAATGATACAATACATAGTAGGAAAACACCCAACACAAAAGGTACAAGATGACATCACGGAGTCCACAGATGGATGTCATAACACGGAATATCAATGGACTGAACTCAGGCATTAAAAGGCAGAGGCTAACAGACTGGCTTAGAAAACATAACCCATCAATCTGCTGCCTACAGGAGACACATCTTAAGCTTACAGACAAAAACAGCTTGAGAATTAAAGGTTGGAGAAAAATATACCAAGCAAATGGCAATGCAAAAAAGCAGGAGTAGCAATCTTAATTTCTGACAAAATTGATCTCAAAGTACAAGCCATAACAAGGGACAAAGAGAGGCACTATATAATGCTCAAGGGAACAGTAGACAAAGAACCATGAGCATAATAAATATATACATACCCAATGATAGACCTGTGAAATTGGTAAATCAAACACTTCAAAAGATGAAAAAAATCCCCACAGGTTCAACAATTATAGTAGGTGACTTTAATGCACCACTCTCAGAAAAACACAGATCATAGAGAAAGAAACTTTAAAAGGAGGCTACAGATCTAAACAGCACAGATGACTTGACCTGATATATATTTTCAGAGCTTTCAACCCAAATGCAAAAATATCACATTCTTTTTAAGCCCATATGGCACAATCTCAAAGATAGACTACATGCTGGGACACAAGTCAAACCTGAGTAAATTCATAGAGAATTATTATAGAGATTATACAGACTTCTCTCTCTGACCACTATCCCATAAGACTTGAAAGCAACAAAAGGATGAAGAAGAAAATAAGGGCAAACAATTGGAGGATAAATAACTCTCTCTTGCAAAAGGAATAGGGATTGGCCCAGATCGGAGATAAAATCTGGAAGTTTCTATAAACCAATGATAATGAAAATATGACGTACTAAAACCTTTTGGACACAGCAAAGGAATTTTCAGAGGAAGGCTGATAGCAATACATGCACACATGGAAAAAGAATAGAGACTTATGATTAATATGCTGGCACAAAACTTACACCAATTAGAGCAGAGTCAACAGAACAATCCTACTGATAACAAAATGAAAGAAATAATAAAAATCAGAACTGAGATACAGGAGAAGAAAAACAAGGAAACTATGGAAAAAATTAATGCAGCCAAGAGTTGGTTCTTTGAAAGGAATAACAGAATATGATAGACTGGAAAACCTAAGCAGAGAAAGAAAGGAACACATTTCAATAGCAAGGCTGAGGGATGAAACAGGGGACATTACAATGGACCCTAATGAAATCAAAAGTATAATTGCACAGTATTATGAAGTCCTGTACTCTAACAAATTCAACAACTTGGAAGACATGGACAAATTCTTGGATAAACAATCCCTCCGTAGACTATCATAGATGGACATCAAGAACCATAACAGATCCATAGCTATAGAAGAAATAGACAAGCAATCCTACACAAACTCTTCCAGAACATAGAAAAAGATGGAAAACTGCCAAAATATTTCTATGAAGCTATTATAATTCTAATACCTAAAGCAGGCAAGGATCCCACAATTGACAGCTACAGACCAACATTCCTAATGAATATTGATGCAAAAATCCTTAACAAAATACTGGCCAATAGAATACAAAAGGATATTTAAAAAATAATTCCCCATGACTAAGTGGGATTCATACCAGGGATACAGGGATAGTTCAACGTACAAAAGACCATTAGTATTATTCACAGCATTGATATGAAAAATTATAAGAACCACATGGTAATATCAATAGATTCAGAAAAAGCATTCAACAATTCCTGTTTAAGACACTCAAGAAGATAGGAATGGTAGGAAAATTCTCCAATATTATGCAAGCTATATATGAAAAAGCAAGAGTGAACGTGGTAATAAATGCAGAAAAGACAAAAACAATTTCACCAGACAAGGATACCCCTTGGCCCCACTCCTATTTAATATCGTGTTGGAGGTCCTAGTTAACCACTTAAGACAAAGAAAAGATATCAAAGAGGCAAAACTATTGTTATTTGCAGATGATATTATTTTATATGTTGAAAATCCCCCCAAAACTCCACAAGTGGAGTGTTGGAAGCGATAGAGGAATATGGCAGAGTGGCAGAATACAAAATCAACAAACAGAAGTCTATTTGACTGCTGTACACATCAAACAAGATCACAGAAGAGGCAATTAAAAAGGTAGTAACCTTTACAATAGCCAAGCACAAATTGAAATATCTAGGGATATACTTGACTAAAAAAACAAAAGATTTGTTTGAGGAAAACTATAGGACATTTTTACAGAAACCAGGAATCACCTCAACAAATGGAAGACTATCCCATGCTCATAGATCGGAAGAGTCAATATAGTAAAGATGTCAGTTCTGCCCAAGGTGCCATATGTTTAATGCTATCCTGATACGAATACCATCAACCTTGTTCAAATAATTGGAAAAACTGATTACCAACTTTATATGGAGAGGAAATAAACCCAGAATTAGTGGGGAACTCCTCAAGAAGAAGGACACAGTGAGAGGGCTTGCTCTACCTGACTTTAGCACATACTATATACCCACAGTGGCCAAACAATGTGGTACTTGCATAACGATGGATATTCACAGTAATGGAAAAGAGCTGAAAACCCAGAAATAAAAACATCAACATACAGACAACTGATTTTTGATGAGCCCACAAAATATCAAATGGGAATCAGATGCCTGCTTCAAGTGGTTCTGGGAAAAAATGGATATCTACCTGCAGAAAAATTTAGCAAGACCTTTACCTCACTGCACGCACAAGAACAAACTCTAGGTGGATCACAGATCTTGAGGTAGAACCCCAAACTATTAGGACCATTAATGAGGGAATTAGAACAAACCTCAGAATCTTGGCGCAGGGAATACATAGGCTATCAGAAATAGGGAAGGATTATGCATCCCACTTGTCCATTTGTACATTGGAAGAATTCACCAAGAGAGTAATAAGACCCCAATGAGGAAACAATCACATGTCTTGCCTCCTGTCCTAGCCCCAGAACCTGAAAAGGTGAACCCACTGGGCTGGCTGGGGGAGGGGAAAAGAACTTGTTCCAGAAAAAAAAAAGAGTAATAAGAGAACCCACATACCGGGAAAACATCTTTAGCAATGGCACATCAGACAAAGGCCTATAAGAAAAAAACTAACTGCCTCCTAAGGAGGTGGACATAGGATCTGAACAGAAGTTTCACAGGGGCAGAAATCCAAATAGCTAATAAAGATAACAGAAAATATTCCCAATCATTAGCCATAAGAGAAATGCAAATTAAACAACTATGAGATACCATTTACCACCCTCAAAGATAGCTCAGTTCAAAAAAATTAGAAAGTAAAATGTGTTGGAAGGGGATGTGCGGAGATAGAAATTCTGGTCCACTGCTGGTGGACCTGTCAGTATGTGCAGCCATTATGGCAATCAATTTGGCAATATCTAAGATGGAAATTCAGCTAGCAATCCCCTTACTGGGTATAAATCCAGAAGGGGCAAGCAACCATGACCAGACACCTGTGCTCAATATTCATTGGGGCACAGTTAACAATTGCAAGGAGTTGGAAACAACCCAAATTTCCAACAGACGAATGGATCAAAAACGAAACCTGTGGTACATACATACAATGGAGTACTATGCGTCCCTAAACAGCAGTGATGAATGCATGAAGCACATCGCCGCATGGGAAGAACTAGAGGAAACCATGCTAAGCAAACTAAGCCAAGCACAAAAGGACAAGCACAACACGAGTCCATGAGGTAAATTAAAAAAAAAAACACACAACAAAATGGGCACAGGGGAAAAGCTACTATATACATACATTCTTGGGGTGAGGTCCAGCAACTATTGCAGGGGCCAAACCCAATCCAGGGATACATATGGCAGCCAACTAATAAGAGGTGGGGGGAAAGAAGGGGGAAAAAGTCATGGGTAGGTGGGGAACAGGGTACTAACCCACCCAAGGGAAGGGTATTGTTTGTTTACACAGGAGAGGGACCAGGCTTCAACCTGATGCACCAAGATGTGAATGCAACATATCGGCATGTACCAGGGAACCAATAGAGAGGTCTGAGGGGCTGGCCCAAATCCCAACTATGTGGGTTTCCTCCTTACTCCAGAAGACTGCACTTCAGAGGACTGCACTGCGGCTACAGCTTGGGAGGGGCACGTCTGATTAGAGCACACAGAAGAAACGAAAAGGGATGGAGAGGGGGGGAGGACATTCTGGCCCCCAAGCCTGAGGAGGATATTCCTGCTTGGAGCAGACACACACACAGAGGACCATAGGGTCGGCCCCACCACAAGACACCACATCCCTCAGTGAACCATAGCGCTGCGGGGGACATTACTGACACACACTGTGGGAATTGCGGGGAAACACTAAGGGTATGCAACAGAGCAGCAAGGGGAGCAAAATGATGAAATCCCTAGAGGATTTCAAAAATAGACTTTGGAGACAGAATGTGACACCCCATCAGACTCGACTGGAAAACACTTCTAAAGGCCAACAAATGGACATTGAACTATTTATAGGTCTTTCCATTTTTGTCAGTGGCTTTCTTTATGTTGTTGTTATTTTTCTGTTGGTTTTGACTTCCTTTGTCGCTTTATTTGGCTTTGCCTGGTTTTTGCGCTTACTAATGTATCTTCATCTCTATCTAGATAAGATAGGTGGGAAAAATAATTTGGAGATGAAAAGAACAGAACCAATGGTTCTGGGGAGCTAAGGAGGAAGTGGAGGTGGGAGAAAGGAAGGGGTGAGGGGGAACCAACCCAGGGATAAGGAGCAACAAGTGAACTAAAACCAATGGAAGAAGGGCATAGGATGCCTAATGGAGCTTAAGGGCAATGCAGCAGCGAGGAATTACTAAACCCAAATGAAGGCTGAACATGATGGTGGAACAAGAGGAAAGTAAAAGGAAATAGAAGAAATAATTAGGCGGCAAAGGACATTTACATCTACATATATACATATATATATATATAATTAAAAGGGAATAGAATTATGTACTCATATTTATATGTTAAAAAGTAAGGTTGCAGATGGACATTGGGTCTTGACTCAAGTACTCCCTCAATGCAAGAACACTGTGTTCTAACAATCCTGCCTTCTGTGATGCTCACCTATCCAACATGATCACTGAATACAAAATGGGTGCATAAGTAAATTTGGTGAAGGAAACTGTTGGTGCCAAGCTATCAAAAGATATAGTGTCTTGGTTCTTAAAGCCTTGAAGATAAACAAGTGACCATCTAGCTGAGAAGCAACAAAACTCATATGGACGAAGCACACCAGCCTGTCTGATCACCAACTGTCGATGGGATCAGGTACCAGGCATCTGAGATGCAGAACAAAATCATACCCAAGGTGAATGGGGGGTGGTTTGAAGCATGGAGTGGAGACCCAAGGCCCATCTGTAGACAATTGGACATCCCCCTACAGAGATGTCACAGGGAAGAAATGAGCCAATGAGGGTGCAGTATAGCACTGATGAAACACACAACTTTCCTCTAGTTCTTTGGTGCTTCTTTCTCCCCACTATCATTAACTTGATTCTAGAAATTGGATTAGAGCAGAATATGCACACTGCTATGGACAAGAGTCCGCAACACAGGGAATCCAGGATAGATAACACCCCCAGGGCCAACAGTGATAGTAGAGATACTAGGAGGATTAGGGGAGGGTGGGGGGAGAAAGGAGGAATAGATCACAAGGATCAATCTATAACTCCCTCTTAGAGGGATGACCAATGGAAAAGTGGGTGAGGGGCGACGGGGGATGATGTAAGATATGAAAACAATAATCTATAACTTATCAAGAATTCGTGAGGGAGGGTGGGCTGGGGAGCGAGGGGGACGAAATGGGGAGCTGATATCAGGGGCTCAAGTGGGAAGAGAATGCTTTGAAAATGATGATGGCAGCATATGTGCAAATGTGCTTGACACACTGGATGAATGTATGGATTGTGGTAACAGATGTAATAGCCCCCGATAAAAGTATTTAATAATAAAAAGAAAAATATTTCTGTATTCCGAGAGAGCACATTTAGCAGATCTTGAAGATAATTTCTGTCTATCACAAACTGTGCATTTTCAGTACTCTGAAAGTCAATCATTTACAATCTTTTATAATCCCCTCAAGGAAAAGAGGATTTATGTATAAATACACAACACCGTATTCTACAGCTTCACAGTCACTATGTTAATGTAATAGACTGTGATATCACAGATGTGTTTTGCCAAATGGAATTGTAAACATCAATCATATAATATGATGGTGATTGTTTTTGTTTAGTTTGAGTTACAGTTTTATCCCTTGTTATCTCCATATTTAACTATTAGAAAGCATACAACGCACATTTTTAAGCGCACTCTTTCCTTAATCTTTTAGATTTTGTACGCTTGTATTGTGGACGTGTTTATTATTTAAACTGAAATATTTTACAGAAGATATAAATAATATCTACCTGAATATTTAATGTTCCTAAAATTTGTGTCAATAAGAGATCTATAAATTATTACAAATAAATTAAATGTTAATACCCTTCTCTCTCAGGAGCATTTCACTCTCCATTTTATTTCTCCTCCCGTACTAAGTTGTACGCTTCCACATCCGCACACTCGCACATCTCTAATTATAAGGGAGACTGCAGCTCTCTTTGCTTCACATTTAGAAACTATTTTTAGACATGGGCTTTCACATGCATGTCTATTTCTGAATAATTCTTTCATTTACAATCCGAGATACAGTTTCAAGCTAATGTAACCTAGCTCCATAATACAGGGGAATGAAGTATTTTATAGGCCATCATATAAAATTGTAGGAAACATGATATTGGAGAGAAGCTGAGCAACAATCAAATTAAAACTTAGGATATATATTTTGAAGATATATTGTCACATATATTTACTATTTTTGAAGGGTAGGTAGGAGATGGTAGGGCAGTCTATTCAATTGGAGATAAAAAATATCAAAATGACATTTGCAATTAAAAATCTCTCTACGTTTTACATTTCTGGATTAAAAAAATTATGAACTCTAGCTATTTAATACATCTCTCATTTCAGAATATTTTGCTTCACTGAAGGTTCAAATCATTCTCTCCATGTAGCTGAGAAGTATTCCTCAGAATAAGGCTGCTCCAGTAATTCATCAAGGCAAAGACTCTGTGCATGCAGATTAGAGAAAGAGAAAGAATTATCAATTCAGGCCTAAACATGTTTTATGTTAAAATGTCTCTATATTGCAGAAGTTATGTTTGATGTCTAGCATATTGCTGTATTCCAAGAACTAATTTATATATTTTTACTTCAATGGATAATTTACCTGTCTTAATCATTAACTTCAAAAGGAATTGTAATAAGAGAAAAACAAAACTGCAACTTTAAACATTTCAGTTTCATTTACTGGATGACATTCCCAGTAGCTATTGAGTCCAATTGCATCACCATCAATGAACTTTAAAAAGTTCTCTAAGCTCAATATGCAATCTAGCTTCAAACTAGAACATACATTAAATTAATGGTGTTCTTTTCTCATTACATTAGAATTAAGTAGAACCTGAAATATTTCTTTCTTTCTTTTTTAATGAAACACTTCACAAATTTGCGTGCCATCCTTGTGCAGGGCCATGCTAATCTACTCTGTATCATTCCAATTTTTAGTAAATGTGCTGCCGAAGTGAGCACCTGAAATATTTCTTATAGCAGATCATTCCAGTTCATCTTTTCAATGAGCAAAAGGAACTCAGTTATTTTGTCAACCCACAGCAAGTGACACATTTATGGTCATCGCACATTATTTGCCTAGTATTGTTCTAATATTAAATTATTCTTTTATCTAGCATAAGATAGGTGTTTGCTTTATTTGATGGTTGGGTGGCAAATTAATATAAAATTAAGTTATCACTTCTCTTGACAGGTATTTCCCATCTAAAAGAAATAGAACATTTTTTTCAAAATACGTACTTTACATTTGCTTTATTAATTTCAGAATGCACAATGTTCTTAATTTTAGCCAATTATTTCAATGACTGTCATCTGCCCTTTTCTGTGGAATGCCCAGTTGCACTTGCTAGGCTAGACTATGACTTTCATCTTTTCGGCACATATTTTTCTGACACAGTTCTGTCTTTGCCAAGGGGCTCCAATGAGTACCCAGCAGTATACAGACATTAAAGAGAAAAATATGAATTTGATTGGCACATACATGATCCCAAAGGAAATAAAATTTAAAGGAATGCTCACCTAAAGTAATCTAATCATTTTGTCTTCAATTTAACTGTTGTCTTAATTTGATCTAGGACAAAATGATAGCTATAGCCAAACTTATGGTATCATGACATTATACATCTTTGAAATTGAAAGGCCTAACGTACCTTCTGTATGGGAGAGAAAGAATCACAATAAAATCAGAAGCATAATGGACAGAATATAAGGATAACTCAAAAACCATTACTACAAAATCATAAAAAACAAAGAAAATATGAAAATGAGAAGCTACCAATCCTCAATATATTCTGTCTAGATCTATACCTTCTGAAGGCAGTGTACTGTCCCTCTAACCCGATGTTTGCCAAAGTGGGTGACACCACGCAGAGCAGGGGTTCTGGAGGTACTGGGAGGATCTAAAAGGACTACAAAGTAAAGCAACGTTTAATCACTGGCAGGGTTAACACTGACTGTTTTTAATTTTTTTCTGAAAAGGGGAAGTTGGCCAAGTAAGTTTGCGAACCTATGCTTTAGTCCTTCCCCCAAGAATTATGTGCTCTTCAATTTGTACCACATCTTGGAATACCTTAAGTCATGTTCCTTTTAAATGTTTCTTGGACTCAAGGAGCCAAAGGAAGTCTGAGAAAGTAAGATAAAGGGCACAGGGTAGACAGTTTCCCAACACGGTTGTCATAGGACAGTCCCTCCAACATGAGCAGTCGTGTTGTCATGATGTATAAAAAGTCCTTGATGCAAATTTCTTGGACTTTTCTCACCAATGCAGTTTTCTATTGTCTTACATTTTCTTCATAATAAACTCCATGCTTACTCTGTGGCACTTGAGAAGATCTATCACAATTGTCACTGGGGAATTCCCCCAAACAGTCACCACAGTCTTCTAAGCTAATCTCTCTGCGTTAAATTGACCCGGCCCATCAAATCTCAGGAGCTGCTCCTTAATTAAGCCTTTTCTTTTAAGGAAACTCCAGGGAGACTGAAAAATGTTTATTACTAAAGGAACCTTTCTGTAATATGCAGTAATCACAGAGACCTTTTAAAAAATGTTTGTTTGAAATAAACTCATCCATGTCACAGTGATACTTCAGCAGAGAGCTGCCTGAAGGTCAAGCCAGAATCCAAAGATGTTGTGAAATGATAGCTATTATGTCTGATGTCAGATGGATGAAATATCAGGCTAAGATACCAGAAAGATGTTTACTTGTGTTACAGGATACAAGGCATTTGATTTTGTGGAGCATAACAAATTATGTATAATATTGTGATAAATGTGAATCCCAGAACACTTCATTGTACTCCTGTAAAACCTCCTTATAGCCAAGAGTCACTCATTCCAAGAGAAGGATGGGATAAGGCACAGTTTAAAATTAGGAAATGTGTATGTCATGGTAATATATATTTGCTAAACAAATAACCCAAGAGAACATGATCAGGATTGGAGGAAGGATCATTAACCTTCAGTGATATATAACCTTACATGCTGAAAGTCAAGATGTTTGGAAGATCTTTCTGTTGAAGATCCAATAATCTAGCCTTCAGTATGGATTAAAATTCAATGAAAAGAAAACCAAAGATCTGACAACTAGCCAATAGATAATATGATAGCTAGATAAAAGGTTGAAGTTGTCCAGGGATTTATTTTACTTGGATTCACAAACAATCATCATGGAAGCAAGAGTTAAGAAATCAAACGATACACTGCTTTGTACAGATGAGCTGCACATGATCTTTTTAAAGTGCCAAAGAGCAAACATGTTGCCTTGATAACTCCCCTAAATCATGACATTTTCCATCACCTCAGATGCATGTGAAATCTGGACAAAATAAGCAGATCAGAGAAAAAAATGATGCATTTCTATTATGATGTTGGCAAAATATTGGCTGTTCCATGGGCTTTCGGAGAAACAAACAAATCTTCATTCAGGGAAGTAAAGCCGGCACCTAAAAGAACTTGAGACATCTTTTCATTGTCCTCCTTAGAATCAATGACAGTGAAATGATGTCTCAAGTACTTTCAACATGTTACCAGGAGACATCAGTCCCTGGAAAGACATTGCACTTGGTAAAGAAGAGGGACAATGAAAACAAGGAAAACCCTCACGGTAATGGCTGCAACTGTGAGCTCAGACATAACAGAAACTATGAGGATGGCCCAAGATCAAGCAGCATTTCCTTTTATTGTACCTAGGGTGGGTCAGTCCAGGTAGACTAGAGAAACAAATTCATAGACACTCATGTGTATAAGAAAGAAGCTTTTCGTTGTTTTGTTTGTTTGTTTTTAAACAAAAGGGAAGAAATTTATTGGAGGCCATATGGGAAATCCTAGAGGGGTGCAGCATACCCTACTGTGTAGGCATGCCCAATCAAAGGGTTACACCTTTCACTGTACCCCCATGTCCCAGCGGGACTCCTCTTGAGCCGAGCCCCAAAGCCCCAGGACTGGCTGGGGTTGGGGATGAAAGAGCTTTATATAAAGAGTAATTGTACATTAAGAAAATATCCCAGCCCAGTCGAGATCAAGTCTATAACTTGATATTATCCCAGATGTCTGATGCCAATCTATAAAGTCCTCTTAACTCAGAAAACACATACAATGATGCCGAATGCAGGAAGATCACAGGCCAGTGGGCAGGAAGTCTTGTGGATTCAGTGGCACCGTAAGCATCTCAGCTCTGGCAGCAGTTTCCATGTGGTTTCTCTGGCTCCAGAGGTCTGGCTCCATCAACCTCTCTCCATGTGTCTTCTCTACTGGGATGTCTCACAGGGAGTGAGCATGTGTCCCACCTCTAGGGAGCTATTTATCTCCTTAGTGCCTCCAAATGAGGTCAACAAGCTACTAACTGATTGACAGGCTAGACTCCACCCCTTCACTCTGAGTCCTCAAAGTGACACCAGATTCTGTAACTGCCACACAGAGGCACGATGAATTGGCGCCAACTTGATGGCACAAACACAGTGCACGAACTGAAATCCTAGTAGAAGTAGTCTTTTTTACTTTGTACCTCAAAGACATCTATAAAAAACAAAACAATAAAACTGTCTATATTGTAGTAAGATCTCACAAAAAATAGGTTAAGTCCTGAACAATATCATGTTGAGCTGTTCTGGGAAAATACATACTTTCTGAGTAATTGTCTTTAGGTGTCAGCTTTTTCACAATTCTATAAATATATATTGTCATTTTTAAAACCAACATTTAATTCAAAATGTGTAGTTTACAAGATTCAGCTGGAAGGAAAACAGTGCCTCATGTCAAACAACTTTTCTAACGGAAATTTATGTGGAGCCGTATTTCCTCTCCTGCTTTTCTGTAAACTCCATGTAACAACACTTAAGCATCAAGAATAGTCCAGAATTAAGTTCGACTTTTTATTTTTAATCTTGGCTTGATCCTTACTCACTCAGTAAGAAAGCTGCTTAGAATTTTCATGTTACATATTGTCCTGTCTTATATAAAAATTATATTCCTACTTACCTCCCACCACAACCAAAAAAATCTATTACCATTGAGTGGATTCTGACTTATAGGGACCTATTGAGTAGAATCAACTGTCCCTCAGGACGTCCACGGATGGGATCTTCAGAGAAGACGACTGTCACTTAGTTCTCTCAAGAGTGGCTGGTTGGATCTTCTAGTTAGCAAGCCAATGGTTTTGCTGCTTTGCCGACAGAGTCCTTTTTCCCCTACGAAAAAAAGGTCAAATGCAGACTTAAGTATCATCCACATAGATCTTGTCTCCAAAATGCTGTTCTTATGAATATGAGTCAAACGAAACATCTAGACATTTTGTCACTTATTTTGGCTGACTTTATTCTAACTTCTCTCTGGTTAATAATACATCTTTTTCAGTACCCACCTTCTCTCTTATCTGCCCAAGCATTGAATTTCCTCTACTAATTCTCAGGAGAACCCCACGTAGCCCTGCCCTGGAATACAGATAGATTTTCCTAGCAGTTAAAAAATGTCTCCTACAATTCTTAGCTAAAGGTCTGGGGGGAAATCAACACCTCAGGGTCTAGGGCTCATTTGAAAAGGTTCTGTAAGACTTGTCTACCCAAGCGCGCTCTCATCCAATCCCAAAGGCCAGAGGACGTTTTCATCCTTCGTGAGAGGAGAAAAAGCCGCACAGTGAAAAAGCCTAGTCTTGAAGTCAATTCCCACCTGCATGGAATAAGATAGCTACTTTGCTTCCTAAAGTGTGCAACTCTGTACAATTTACTAAGCTCTATGGACTTTAATTTCTTTTTTGATAACTCAATTTATTTCAGAAATAAATTGAACGCTGGGACTCAAACCGATATTTGACAAAGATGTTCACGGAAGGATTATTCACAAGCGATCAAGGTGGAAACCATCCAAATGTTCAACAGCAGTGAATGGACAAACAAAATGTGACATGTGCATATTGTGGAATATTACTCAGGGATTGAAAAAAATAAAATTTTGATGCATGCTATAATGTGAGTGTACCTTGAAAACCTAATGCTTAGTGCTATAAGCCTAAGGCAAAAGGGGTCATCAAGCTACTAACTGATTGACAGGCTAGACTCCACCCCTTTACTCTGAGTCCTCAAAGTGACACCAGATTCTTACATGATGTAGTAAGTTAAATTCTCTCAAGGAGGAAAACTAGTGAAATGTATATATGTATATACTCATATAAGAAAAATGGAACTGAAAGGTAATGGGATTTTCCCATAAGCTTTTGGCTACTCCCCATGATTTAGAATCGATCATATGATTGTGGGTTTGCTAGTTTGGGTTGATGTATGGGGTAGTTACATAATTTCACGTTAACTTGAAGATATATAAAAGTACAGAGGTGGTGCTCAACCTGTCAATCCAGGTCACCGCCTGATGGGGCCTCCTTGTGGGCATGGCCTTCTCATTCATAAGGGGGGTCCTGGGAACCTCCTCTTCCCTCTGTGCCTTCACCTTCCTGCTGGCTGACCAGGATTGTTGCCAGAGCCACCCCCATTCAATCCGCATGGCGTTCACACATCACCCTGTGACATTCCTGCATTCTGCATCATTGCTTGTGACTGTGTGCTTCTGAAAGGGACTTGTGCACTTAAATTGGACTGGGCTGGAATGTTGTCCTGACATATAAAGCTTCTTGATATAAAGTTCTTTCTTACACATATATGAGTGTCACTGGAATTTTTTTCTCTAGTCAAACCAGCCGAACACAGCTTATGTATATATCCCCAAACCCAAGCTTCCTCTGACAAGCCAATTCTAATTCATAGTGACCTGACTAGACAGGATCAAACTGATTCACGGGATTTTAAGGATGTAAAGCTTTATGAATGCAAACTGTTACATCTTTATGAGAAAAAGCTGTCGATAGATTCAACTTTTTGGTTTTTATTAGCTACGTGCTTTAACTTCTGGGCCACCATGCCTACATGCAAACATATATGAAGCACTTTACTTCCATTAAATGCTTCAGGCATTGTGGAGGCTGGCACATACCAAATGCTTGAGTCAGGTATCAAAATGGAGGCTTTTACTTTTAATCATATGGTTACAGAGCTGGGAAACCCAAAGTTGACACGCCATATGGCCGCAGGCTGACAGGGCTGCAGGGACTGTAGAAACCCCAAACCATCAGGACAAAGGACAAGCTACTGGCTTATATCACGAAAAATCAGAAATCTGAGGATGATATGTCTGATGTGACATCCTGACAGCCTGACTGCCAGAACATATATACAATGCAGGTCACATTCCCAAGGAAATTTATTGACTTTTCATTGATTGTTTACTCTGTTAGTCTGGGTACTTTAAAGAAACAAATCCACAGAAACTCATATATAAGAGAGAGTTTTACATAAAGGTTAAATATGCATCAAGAAAACATCCCAACCCAGTGCTGTCCAAGCTCTCAAGTCCAACTTGAGCCCATTAACCCGTATGTCCAACACCAATCCACGAGTCCTCCTCCATCTCACAAAACAGATGCAATGATGCTGACTGTAGGAGGAAAGCCAAGTCAATGAATGTGCAAGCATCTCACCACTGGCAGGGGTCTCCACACAGCTGCTCCAGCACCCAGGGCTGCATCGGGGTAGTTCCATGTAGCTTCTCCTCAGGATGTCTTTCAGGAAGTGATCCCCGCCAGCTAAAGCAGGGAACTGGCTAAGGCAGCTGCACTTTGGTCATCCCTCCGCCCTTCAATTAACCCCAGATGTGTTTATTGGCCAGATTGGCACAATAAACTAACTATATTATTTACTCATATTAGATCATGAAATGGAAGATGATTACAAGCCACTGAGAATCATGGCTAGTTAACGTAACATTAACCATTACATATGGAATATATAGAACAGAGAAATTCATAGTGATAGAAAATACATTAGAGGTTCCAGTGGAGTAGGAAAGTGGGAGAATGAGGCATTAATGCTTATTGGGTACCAAGTTTCAGTATGATATTATAGAAACCTTTTGGAAATAGATGGCAGTCCTAGTTCCACAACATTGTGAATATAATTAACCACTGAATTATATATCTGAAAAATGGTTACAATGAAAAATTTCATGTTATACTATTTTGCCTCAATTAAAGAAGTAGTTTTGCTCTCAAAGGAAATTCAAAGGACCACACAACTCCAACCACCCCCTGGTGATTATAATGTCTACACTGCAAGTTTGGTTAAATGTAAACAATGTATATGAGCTATAAAGCATACACTCACCGAGTCAATGCCCACTCATACCAACCCAAAAAAGGACAGCACAGTGCTACCTCCATGCATTTCTAAGACTACAACTCCAAATTTCCGTCTTTCTCCCAAGGAGAGACTGGTAGCTTCGAACTGCAGGCCCTGTTGTTAGTATCCTAACTCATAACTACTGCTCCACCTGTGCTCCTCTTACCCAAGTGCATCTAAATCTATTGTTGTCAAGGAGGTTCCAACCCATGGCAATCGGATGCTTTTCACAGTAGAGTTGTTTTATAAGGTTTTTCTAGCTGTCATCTGTATAGAAGCAGATTTACACGACTTATTCCATGGTACCTGTGGGAGGGTACAAACCGCCAAACTTTTGGTTAGTCGTTAGGCACATACATGCTATTCAATAAATTAAGGCTCCTATTATTATTACCATGCTTATTGTCACCATCCCAACCTTATTGAGGATGAGTGATACCATTGGTTTCTTTAGGGGTGAGGCCCATAGGAAAACAAAGAATTATAAATTACTTCTCAAATGTTACCAGACAGAAAAGATGCATGTTTAAGGCTTTGTGGAACAAACAGTAAAGGTACCAGCTCTGCCTGAGGAAAATGCAGGCACCTCTCACAGAGGTGGTGATATGTAACTGTCACTGAATGAAGATTAAGTATTTACCACATAGTTAAGATAGGGAAATTCCAAAGTTAAAACTGGGAAATCTTGTTTAAAGAGCGATTTTGCCTCTGGCAATACAATGTGTAACACTTTCCCTGGTGATTAGTTCAGGAAGATTAGTGTTGAAAAGTCCAGAAATTGGAAAAGAAATATTTTGAACTATCATAGGATTGCACATTTGAGTGTAATGCGTGGTTGTGAGAAACCATCTCTTTAGTTGTGTTAATATTTGTCTGGGTTAGGTTTGTGTTGAAGGCCAAGTAACTCAGACTCATATGGTACCCCAAACTGTCTACCTCACACCTGGACAAAATTTTCCCTTGACCTGAGAATCAATTATGTGTACACAATGTAATCAAATTAGCCTCAAGAGGAGAGAATTTTTCAGCCTTACTGTAGAGGAGTAATTCAGAGTGATTCAAAATATGAAAAGAACTTGATTAATCCTTGCTTGTTTGAAGATGGAAGAAATCAAGAGAAAATAAATGTACACAGCTTCTAGCAACAAAGAGCGGACCCAAGGAACCTCAGACCTGTACAAGGAACTGGATTCTGCTAACAATCTAAATGAGCTCAGAAACACTTCACAAAATCCTCTAGATTAAAGGCCAGCCTTAGAGACAAATTGATTTTGACTTTGTGATACCCTGAGCATAGAAGTCAGAACTCAGCCAATACTTCTAACCTGTAAAAGTGTAAGATAACATGAGTATTGTTTTAAGCCACTTAGCATGTTGTGATTTGTTACAAAGTAATTGAAAAATAAATCGCTCTAAAGAGCATATGGAAAGCACAGAGTTAAAATTTCTATTTGGAGCGATTGTAAAGTCAAATAAATAAATTAATTAAACAGTTGGTTCCTTTTCCATTGGCATAAAGGGGATGGTGAGTGTTGAAACACTATGCCCTAACATAGGCCTTACATAGCTTCTAGCAGAAGCATGAAACCACATCTCTTACCATTAAGTTGCTTCAAACTCCTGGAATCCCAGGTATTTCAATAGGGCTGCACTTCGTAGGTTTTCTCAGGGCTCTACTATTGCGGAGAAGCCTTGGTGGGAGAAAGGTAGGCTTTCTGCTTTCATAAGAATTATAGCCTCAGAAGCACATCGGGGCAGTTCTGCCTGTCCTACAGGTCACCAAGTCACATTGATTCAATGGAGTGAGTTTGAAGGAGCGCCTTCAGGAAGCCGACCACTAGCACGTCTTCCTGTCGCGTTCCAAGGCAGAGGAAACCCACCCACCAGTTCGTAACTCAGAGGAAATGGCTTTTTGCCACCTGAAAGGCCCTGTAAAAGTAGCAATTTTTTTTTGTCTTGAATAGATTAGAACAAAGTCTTTGATACATTCTTGAAATCTTGTTCTTAATCTGTGAAGAATTCACAGTAGAAGTAGAGTCTTTTCTCTTCAAGGCGAAACGTAATTTAGCATCTGAGAGTCCATGACTCTGGAAAAGCTTGTTCTATGCTTTGCCGTTTGTTTTCCTCTCTCAGTGGGTTGTCTGGGGAGGCTTGCAGTTTGCAGGAAGGCTTACAACTACGTCCCCGCTCACCGCATTTCAAATAGTAGAAAGGTCACTGTAAAGCCAAGAGGTTCCGTGAGCTTCCAGACAAAGACTAGCTAATGAAGAAGGAATAGGTTGTCTGCTTTTGAGTAAGTAGGAACTGAGAGCTGTAGATAACTGAGAATTGCATGGATAACTGAGAACTGTATGGATAACTGAGAACTGTATGTATAAGAGAAACATTGTCAGATCTGGTGCCAGAAAATGAGACTCTCAGGTTGGAATTTACTCAGAATAATAAAGAGGAGGATTTTCCTTCTCAAAGTCAAGTCATAATGATGGTAATGAAATAAAGATTTTGAGACCTTCTTTTGCTGATAGAACATGACTCTAAATGAGATGAAACAATCATTAGTAATCGGAATGTGGAGTGCATCAAATGTAGATCTAGGAAAATCACACGTAGTCAAAAGATCCATACCCTAAGCCTTAGTGCGCTGAAAAGGACATTATAGGCCATTTGTAATCAGACAATCGTATAGTTTACTATGCCAGGAATGAAAAATTCAGGAGGAAGGCACACATTTATTTTTAAAGGATACATTTCAAGACCTATATTGAAGCATAATATTTTCTGTGACAAGATAATATCTATACACCTAAAGGCAATACAGTTAATACAACTATTATTCAAATTTATAATACAGTTACTAAAACTAATGATGAAAAATTGAAGAATTCTATAAACTTTCAAACTGATCAAACATGCTATTCAAATGCATTTATAATTATTGATGGCCAGAATGTAAACATTGGAAACAAGTAGGAAGGGGCAGTATGTGGAAAATATTGTCTAGGGGAGAGAAATGAATCTGGAGCTAAATGATAGACTTTTCCAACACCTATGATTTTTCATTGTAAATAGCATTCTCATCAACTTAAACAGTGACTGTACATATAGACATCCCAGATGGAATACAGAGAGAGCAAATGACTACCTATGTGTAAGGAGACCATTGAAGAGCTCAATATCAGCAACCAAAACCTGGTTTGCAGCTGGCTGTGGAATCGAACATAAATTGCTCATACATAATTTCAGGCTTAAGTTGAAGAAAATTAAAATAGGCCCATGGAGCCAAAATAAAATTGTGAATATATCTTGAATTTTGAGAGCATCTCAAGAAGAGATTTGATATGTGAACATTAGTGACAAAAAGACTTGGTGAGTTGGACATGATGTCAAGAATATCATACCTGAAGGAAGAAAAAGTTCATTAGAAAGAAAATATTAAAATGAGTCAGAAGAATCTCAGAGACGCTGGAATTTAGTCTTGAACGTTGAGTAGCTAAAGCAAGTGGGAAAAATAATCAAATAGTAAGGGAGTTTAACAAAATTTTTCAAAGGGGATCTCAAGTAGACAGGGTAAATGATCGTAATTAGATGACACAGATCTTGAGTTAGAAAGCCATTCAAGAAAAACACACTCAACATATCTGAAGCTGAAAGAAGTGAAGACGATATCCCAGTCTCAAGTTGAGGAAAGCTTCCCAAGAAAATGGAAGACATAGAGTCTCTGTACCCAAAGTATTTGGTGGGAGTTCAACCATTTCAAAAGTAGCACGTGGTTAGGCATTGATGGTGTGGAAAGAATAGATCCACGGTGCACTGACAGCATAAGTGAAAAGAAAGACTCTAAGAATTGACAGAATCCCAAGAGAAATTTTTCAACAAGCTAAAAGAGCAGTGGGTGTAGGTACTTAATTATGGCAAGAAATTAAAAGAGTAGTCAGCAGGCCAACTGACTGAAGAGATTCATATTTGTACCTATTCCTAAGAAGGTGACCCAACACCATGCACAGACTATAACACTTTATCATGAATATTACATGTAAATAAAATTTTGCTCAAGAAAATTCAAGAAGTTTTTCAGTAGTTTACCAAGAACTTCCAGAAAATCAAGCCAACCCAGAAGAAGGTGTAGCATTGTGGACGTCAGATCAACCTTAATGAAGCCAGAGAATGCCAGAAATATGCTTACTGGTGTTTTGCTGAGTACTTAAAAGACCCCTTACAAACTATGAACAAATGAAACATGTGAATTTCAAATCGCTTCATTGTGCTCAAGCAGCAAATGTGCATGGACCAAGAGACAATTGAGACAATTGTTCAAATAGAGCAAGCAATTACTAGATATTGTACAATCAGGGAAGGTGTATGTTACCCATTCATATTCAGTCGCTATAATGAGCACATAATCCAAGAAACTAGAGCACACGAAGAGGAGATTTGCCCCAACATTGGATGAAGGGTCATTGATCCCTGTGATATGCAGATGACTGTCTTGCTGCTGAAAGCATGGCAGACTCACAGCACTGACTATCAAGGGCTTGCTGGTGAAGATCCGGATGGCAGCCTTCAGTGTGGATTACATGTCAATGTCTAGAAAACCAAATCCTGACATCTGGACCCATAAAAGCCTGATAATAAATAAAGGATTGAAGTTATCAGAGATTTGATCCTGCTTGGATCCATGATTAATGCTCATGGAAATAAAAGTCAAGAAATAAAACAACCTATTGCATTGGTCAAATCTACTGTACAAAACTTCTGACACGTATCGAAAAGCAAGGATATCACTTGGAGAATTAAGGTACACCTGACCATAGCCGTGGTATTTTCAGGCACCTCATATGCATGTGAAAGTTGGTTAATGAATAAAGAAGAACAAAGAAAATCAATTAATTTGAATTATGGTGCTGGCAAAAACTTTGGAATTATCATGGACAACAAAAAGAGCAAGCCAATCAGTCTTGGAAGAAACAGGCAGAACCCTTCTTAGTATACAAGATGGCAAGACTTCATCTCAAGTGCTTTAAGAACATTATCAAGAGAGATTAGTCCCTGGGAAAGAACATCAGGCTTGAGAAAGTAGAAGAGCTTAAAAATGGCTGAAAGTCAAGAACTACAAGGCCTAACAAGCAGTTATTGTAGCAATAGCTTCTTTTGTGTAAAATGAGAATTCTGGCATTTTGTGTAAAATGAGCATTCTGGCATCTAGTATGGGCCAAAAGTACAGATGTATAAGAAGGGACATAGCTAGCCAGGAATCAATTCCCAAATTTGGATGAAAGACAGATGAAGATTGCTTAATCTGATGTGGTTTCAGGGTTAAATGTAAACATATATTGAAGTTAAATGTAATGAGCTGAATTGTGTCCCCAGCCCCACAAATGTGAGTTAACTTGGGTAGTCCTTGCTTCTCAGTATCATGTAACCACCCTCCATTGTGTGAGCTGATGTAATTTTCCCACGTATTATAAATTCACAGAGCCCTGGTGGCACAGTCATTATGTGTTAGGCTGCCAACCACTAGATTAGCAGTTCAAAATCACTAGCTGCTCTGTGGGAGAAAGACAGGTTTTCTTCTCCCATAAAGGGTTACAACCTCAGAAATCTCGTAGGGTAGTCCTACAGGGTTGCTGTAACTTGAAATGGACTCAGTGACAATGAGTTTTTGGTTTTGACTTTGGTTGTAAATGCTAAAATCAGGATTCAAGGCAGTTATGTTAATAAGGCAGAATATTAAGTAAATCTGCAGGATTGGGATGAATCTTCAGTCAATCTTTTTTGAGATTTAAAAGAGAAGCAACTAGGGAGGTCAGAAGAAGCTCAGTACTACAGAGAAAGAAAAGAGAGCGCAGCCTATCCGTTGGCTCTTGGTTCCCCGTGCTGAAACGCTGTTAGATCGAGGGGAAGAAGCAAGACACACGGAGTGCTCTTAAGGATGCCAGGCCCACGGATGTTGAAAGAAGACAGAGAGGCTCAGAACGGACACAGAGAGAAAAACCTTCCTTCCCTGAGACACAGAGAAAGCCTCTCCCTAGAGATGGTATCCCAAGTTTCACTTTTGGCATCCGTAACTGTGAAATAATAAATTGGTGTTTGAGAAAGCCATCCATTTGGGGTATGTCTGTCTTAGCACCACTAAGGAAATGGGTTTAACAGAACTCTCCTTGCTCATGAGCTGTTCTTCCAGTCATGTCTCAAGTGGAGCACACACTGCCAGGAGGAGAATGGCTAGACAGCCTCAGGAGGCTGTCGAAGTTTCTGGAAAAAAAGATAATAAGACCATGAGTTAACATGATTCAATTGAAAAAAAAACATCAATTAAATTCATTCTTTTCAAGCTTTTCTAAATCTTTTTTTTTAAATCCTTTCTGGGTCAATGCCATGTAGTATCACTTGTTTCACTTCTGTAAATTACTTAATGAAGACCTGCCCATAAACCTCAGTGGGATTTGTTTTTCAGCGACAGGGTGACAATTTTGGTTCATTTAACAAACAACCAATTTCCAACCACTGAGCAACCATCTGGGAATGTTATTCTCTTGAGATAAGTGTGTTGTTTCCTAAGTGGTCTCTCTATATATGAAAATATGTATATATATGAAAAGTATGTGTTCTTTCTTCATATACAATGTTCATGTCTGTTTTGTGGCCAGAAAGATGTACAGGCTGACCTCCATAATGCTCTCTTTAATGCAATCCCATGAAAGACTACTATCAGGCATTCCAAGTGGCCATTGAATTCATTAGCTTTGAATATAGTCCACAGGGAAACACTTAAGCGCACATGGAAGAACTTTACAAAATACAGTTTTGACGATGAAAGCCTCAAAGGAATGAAGTGCTAATCTGTATGTTGACTTTGCTTCAATGGGATGCTTATTAAATGTAATTTCCAAACTATTTTGAAGCTCTATATTTACATTTCAGTCTCACACTGAATGGAGAGAATAACCATTCACTCCATTTACTTCTCAGCTTTGCTTTGGGAGTCCAGCAGAGCCCACACAGAGCAAAGACGGTGGCAACTGCCCTTGGGAATCTGCCTGAAACTTTCATTATCTTGACTGATCAGACTACGACTTTTGACATCAGATGGAATAGCTACTGTAGGCAAATATAGCTTCCACATTGTGTTAGTCTGGGTAGACTAGAGAAACAAATCCATGGACACACAGTACGTGTATAAGAAAGAGATTTATGTGCAAAAGCAATTGAACATTGAGACACCATCCCAGCCCAGTCCAGATTAAGGCCATAAGTCCAATATCAGCCCATATGTCCGATACCAATCTATAAAGTCCTCTTCAGACTCATGAAACACATGCAATGACGCCGAATGTAGAAGATCTCAGACCAGTGACTAGAAAGTCTTTGGATCCAGTGGCATTGGAAACATCTCAGTGCCGGCAGGAGTCTGTGCATGGCTTCTCCAGCACCCAGGTCTGAATCAGGGTAGGTCCATGTGTCTTGTCAGCTGCTTTGTCTCCCAGGGTGTGAACAGAGTCTCCCACCTCCAAGGAGGAAATACTGGAATTCCCAGAATCCTTAGGGGAAGACTATGCCCACACAGAAGCCTCCTTGGTATGACAGAGTGGACTCAACCCCTTCACTCTTAATCCTCAAATTGATAAATGACTATATATCTACCACACCCGTCAAGATCATTCAAAGTTTTTAAATTTCTTTTTCTCTTACATATCACTCACACTCCCAGCAATACATGCTATCTATGGTGCTACTGCCTTAGAAGTCTCGTTATTAGGGATTCTCAGTTTTGATAATTCACTTCTAGAGTCTACCATCTTATTCCAGGTTCTTATGATCACATGTGGGTTCAATCAAGTTTTAGTTTTAACTGATGTTAAATTGCTTCGGCAATATGCCTATTACCAAAGGCAAATTGCAGTTTAAAAGAAGCAAAAACAACGGGTATTTAGACTATTAGCATCATAAACCAAATGATTTTTTATATGTTTCGTTCCCTCAAAAACCTTTACATCTTCATTTATTTTATTTTCAAATGTCTGGTTCAAAAGGAAGATTTTCACAAGATTATTAAACCAAAGAATGAAAACACATATGCTATAAAAACTGAAAAATTAAAGTAATGTATATCATTTTCTTGACTTTAAAAAATATTTACTGGCAATATTATAGGAACATCTGTTGCTGTCGCAGTACAAAACATCACACTTTGCCGCTTTTCATTGATATTCCAGGAGGTATTCTGGCTCTTAAATGCACTGAGTGCCTCTTGGTTACTTCCAGTGGTCTGTGACTTCATTAAGAAATATGTTAACAGCATGTTTTTGAACCAGAGTTGCATGGTTTTTAAAATTTATTTTGTACATATTGACAGAATTATAGGAATTTAGAGATCCTTATTCTAAAAAAAATCAAGTCCATCATTCTACCTTTCCAAATAAGAAATTTATGCAAAGTAAGGTGATTATTTATCCAGAGACACAGGTTTGGACCTGCTACCATAGTTTTCTTTTCTTTTTCCCCCAACAGTTTTATTGGCACATAATTTGCATATCATATAAGTGACTTGTTCAATCACCACCACATCTGTCTTAGGGCATCGCTCCTGCCCCTTGATTAGACTGTCTTTAAAATGAGCTGTGCAGTCACTCCCACTTCTACCGCTATCTCCGCCTTCCCGCCTTCATTACTTACTCCCCAACCCCGCCCACCTTCTCTCCCACCATCACTTTGTATCAGTTACTATCATGTTTTGCAGCTGGAAAATCCGCAGAAAACAAGGAAAAACATATCGTGCTAAATTGGCAAGGAAAAGATCCTATTAGTAAAAAGACAAAAGTACCAGTAATGTGTCAGTGGCGGAGGGAAGAACACCATTGATAGTCAACAAGCCAGGGAAGAAAATTTTGGTCATGGAATAACTAAGTGATGCTTGCACCCAGTACAAATGCCAGTCACGTCTTTTGAGCGGTCGAATGGCCAGATATCAAGTTCGATCCAACATAACCAAGATCACAGTGGTTTCTGCCTGCCCGTGGGGGCTGTTTGGGATTCTTGCCTGTGGCGGAAGGGAATCTGGCATCATGTTGGTCCGATTATGTACTTTGCATGGATTTGGGCTCCCATTAGCCTCCATGAGCTTCTACAAATTGGGTGTTCTTAATTTTAGCTCTGATACCCATTCACCATATTTGAATGTCTTTGATGGTCGTCTTTGGATCGCAGAAGCTGGTGTGCTTCTTCTGTGTAGACTTAGTTGATTCGTAGCTTAGATGGCTCCTTGTTTGTGTTCAAGCCTTTAGACCCCTTGACATCATTTTGATTGCTAGCTGGACAGCATCTACTTTCATGACCACACTTTGCTGTAGCAGTGATCGCTTCGTGGTGAAGGGGAGTATGGAGCAGGGCCATGTTGTAAGAACGCATTGTTCTTAAGTTGGAGCTAGGATTTAGTGTGAGCCCAGCGCTCATTCTTGGATTCATGCATATCTCATATCATTCCATAATTCACTCACATCAAACATAATTGTACCAGTGCCTCCAGAATGAGTTTCCAAACATACTTTTCTTTCCTGGGCTTCTTGATGTCATTTCCTTCTTATCTCCCCTTTATATCCCCCTCGACCCAACCCCTTATTATGTTTCTTTCTCTATAAGCTTAACTTCCCTGGGTGTCTTTTACCAAAAAAAAACCGAGAAACAAATAATACTGCTTCAAGGGGGTGACCCAGTGGTGGTGCATCACTGAGATACACCCTAATATACACAAGGTAAGCAAAACAAAACACGGTGGCCATGACAGGGTTGCTGGTATAGCACATCTCTGAATACGGCATACATGACATGGTTGTAGCAAGATCTTGTTCATCCACCAACCAACAGTCCACCACTCTTGTTACAGCTGTCTTCTGCTTTCTCAGACACCATGCATTTTCCACCTTAAGTTTTCAGGCGACAAAGGTATCTGAGGTAGAGTCCAGTTCACCCAGCGGGGTTCCCATATGGGGGTCTCACCAATGCAGCTTCTGGAACATGCCGTGTGCTCCAAACATGCAGAATTCAGTGTCCCAGTATTCTATGGCACCTGGCTTAGGTTCTCCAGGAGACCCAAAGATGCCGTAGGTCAGTTCTGCCTACCCACTGCATGTCACTAAAGACCCTTCCCACTTCCTGCCCCCAAGCATATCGTCAGTCTCTCCTCTCTCCACTTGGAGGTCATCCCTCCCTCCCCTTACCTCAGCAGGCATGTACCTATGTTCCCCCCAAACATGACCATTCTCTCTCCCACTTCCACATGGTCCCTTCCATCAGTAAGCCTCGTTTATCTGACAACCACCTCCCTCTCCAGGGAACCCACCCCAGATCTGCATGGCTGCCACTCAGCAGACAGCATCAGCACCCTCTCCCCCAGCCATGTGATCCCAGCTGTTCTGAGGTGGCCTCTGGCCAGGTGACCTACGCTGTGTTTACCTGGAGCAGATGATGTGTGGTTCATTGACACTGGTCCTCCTCTTTGACAGGCAGTCTGGTTCCTGGCCAGAAGATTGGACAGTCTGCAAGCTTGAGCTTGTGCCTCCTCTGCTAGATTTATCCCTGTGAGCTTGACTAACTTTACTCACCATCATGTCTGCCAGGTCCCGCCATGAGATGATCATGGGATGCGTAGTGCTCCATTGTGTGTATGTAGCACCAGAGCGTTTTTATCCACTCCTCCACTGATGGGAATTTAGGTTGTTTCCAGCTTCTTGCTATTGTGAACTGTGCTGTGATGAACGTGGGAGAGCAAACTTCTGCTTGTGGTCTGTTCATGGTCTATTTTCTCAGGACAAAGTTAGCTATGGTAGATACTGCAACAGCACTGACGACAGACAAGGGGTAGATGCAACTTGGAGGGGATTGTTGCCCTTCCAAGAAAACCTGTGTGCTGCAAAACCCGAACTATAAGGATTTCCCCCTTCACTCGAACTCTTACAAAATCCCCTCATTTGTGTCTCCGCTGATAGATCCCGAAGTCTACAGTTGCGATATTGTGGACTCCTCATCACTCTTGGGATTTGTGGACTCCTCGTTGCTCTCACGGTCTCATAAAAGAAGTACCTCAGGTATTTAAAGCCGAGTTATCTACTGCAGTATGCTTCTTTACAGGTAGACGGCCACCTATTTTACACATATTAGTGCAAGCTTGCCTCTTTAAAAAAAAATCATTTTCTTGGGGGCTCATACAACACTTATCACAATCTATCCATACATCATCTATTGTGTCCAGCACATTTGTACATTTGTTGCCATCATCATTCTCAAAACATTTGCTTTCTACTTCAGCCCTTGGTATCAGGTCCTCATTTCCCCCTCCCTCCCTGCTCACCCTTCCATCATGAACCCTTGATAATTTATAAATTATTATTATTTTGTCATATCTTATACTGTCTGATGTCTTCCTTTATCCAGTTTCTGTTGTCCATCCTCCAGGGAGGAGGTTATATGTAGATCCTTGTCATCGGTTCCCAGCTTTCCACACCACCCCCCCTCCTCCCTCCTGGTATCACCACTCTCACCATTGGTCCTGAAGGGATAACCTGTCCTGGATTCCCTGTATTTCTAGTTCCTATCTGTACCAGTGTACATCCTTTGGTCTAGCCAGATTTGTAAGGTAGAATTGGGAGCATGATAGTGGGTGGGTGGGGAGGAAGCATTTAAGAACTAGAGGGAAGTTGCATGTTTCATCGTTGCTACACTGCACCCTTGCTGGCTCATCTCCTCACGGTGACCCTTCTGTAAGGGGATGTCCAGTTGCATACAGATGGGAGTTGGGTCTCCACTCTGCACTCCCCTCCCATTTACAATATGATCACTGAAGAAAAATGTGTACATAAGCAAATGTGTGAAGAAAGCTGACGGTGCCCGGCTACCAAAAGATATAGCATTTGGGGTCTTAAAGCCTCGCAGGTAAACAAGCAGCCATGTAACTCAGAAGCAACAAAGCACACATGGAAGAAGCACACCAGCATGTGTGATCACGAATTATCGAAGGGACCAAGTATCAGGCAAGCTTATCTTATTGCTGCCTTTTCTCTTTATTGTGTCCAGAATGCTGCTGGCATGAAGCAGGCGGCTGGGTCTATGTCCATGTGTACTTCATTTCTCTAGGACACGAATGAAAATTGATTCTCCAAACTTCTCCCCAAGTTTTATCCTGGACTCAATGTGTCACAAGGCATATCTAGGAAGCAGCAAGGAGATATTGACCTCCCTTTTTGTACAAAGAACCATCAACAGGCACACTTGTGAAGATACATATCATTAGATCTGAGGGCATAGTAGGGTCCCTTTTCTCCCCTCCGAGGTGGGGGCAGAGAAAAGACAGATTTCTTTCCACTGGTCTCAAATCACTTCACTATCACACAACTTCCTTAAATCACCTGTTAAATGCTAGTCTCCTTCTTTATACTCTGAAGGCATAGGCTGAATTTGATTTTTGCTGGACAAGATGTTTTAATAGCACAGCATACATGAAGGCAACATTTATCTTCAGAAACTTTATTTCCAGTTTGAAGGCTTTAATAAAAAATTCAAAACCAGAGGAAAACATTTTACTACCCAATTTTTGCATATGTTTAAATATGTTGGCATGTGTTTGTGTCTGCAAAACATGTTTTCATTTAGAAAAAATTAGTACCAGGCCTGTTCTAATGCATGGAATTAAAGATGCACCTAGTGTCCAGCTTATCCAAAATGCAATACCACTCCATTATATCTGCTATAATTCACCATCACCACTTGCCCCTAAGAATATGGGTTCCTTATGTCCTAGTGTTCTGCAGTTCCTTGTAAGGTGTCACAGAACTTAGAAATTAAATGACTCTTATGATTATGGGTACTAGTAAGTCCAAAATCCAGAAGTCCATGTGGAGGAGACTTTTCATCCACTACATAGTGGGAACTCAGTTCCAGCTCCAGTCCCAAGAACCTGAGATCAGGCAGAGACAAACCGGATATGGAACTCAGAGCAAGAACCAACACATCTGAAAATCAGAGCAGGTCTCCTTACTGTTGATGCATGCTTGTTGGGAAGAGGGAATTACAGAAAATGGCTTTGCTAGAGGAATGTTTTTTTTTTGCCTTCTACAGACCCACTATTAAGGTAGAGACCCCAAGTATGCTCCCTCTTAATCCAATCTCATTGACACAATAAGCAACTTCCTCTAAAATGAGATAGCAATCACAAGTATAGAGGCTAAAATTTGCACTACATGGCAAAAGAGATCACTAAGGCTAGAGGGACCATGTTACATAATTAACTATGTCTCAGTGTGTCAATAGGAAATATTTATAAAATAATTTCTACCCCTTGATGGGTGGGGTGATATGAGAACCTAGTATAGAAGTAATACTTATTTTTCACCATTAGCTCTTTTATCCAGTTTAATTTTTAGTGATGTTTTAGGGTTCACTTTTTGTTATTTTAAAAGTCATTTTTTAAACATAAAGGCAATTAGGATTTCACTGGAATTACTTCCATAAGGAAAGTCCTTGGCCAGTTATATTTACAAAATAAACCATTTGGAAAATCCTTGCTGTATCCAATACTTTTTTTCCAATAGCAGAATTTCCACCACAAATGGTGGTGACTGCAAATTATTAGAGCTGTCCCATAAATTTGACCAAATAAATCAGGAAAGGCATCTGAAAAGCCTCGTGAGAGTCTCTCCTCTAGCACATCTGACATCCACATTGCCCACCCTGCCAAGCAATACACACAGTTTCGGAAAGTAATTGCTTAGTGTTTCCTTCCTTTTCTACCACTGCTGCCAGGCCACAGAATAATCGAGTAAGTGGCACTAGCAATCAGAAGAGTAGCCACAATTCCCTTATCTTATGCCAACAAAGAAGAATTCAAACTGCACCTTAAGCTGTTAGCAATTTTGAACAATCATTGGAATTTTTCAGCTCTAAAACATCATGTATTTCCCTCTGAAATCTGGGGCATAAAATAATGTTTGATGATGGACACCATCCAATCCACTAGCAAAATGAATCATTTTCTATTTCTTCAATATTACAATGTCATTATAATTTTAATATTAAATGATCTAATTCAAACACTATTTGAAAAGAGTTTCAGGAATAAAATGTATCCACTGTAATTAAGTGGTTACAATTGTAATAGTGGAAAGGACCCCTGGTGGAACTATAGTTGAACAACTAACCAGAAGATCAGGAGTTCAAACCCATCAGCTTCTCAGTGGAAGACAGGCCCTAGCAGTCTGTTCCCATAAACAGTAATGCTAGGAGAGGTGACTGGGAAAGTCTACTCTATCCTACAGGGAAAGAGTCAAGATAGATTCAGCACTACAAAACAGCAACAAAAGAGTGAAAAGCCCCCATTCAATTATCATTATGGAAGAATATAATTAATGACCAACAGCCTCTAAGCAGTCAAAATGTAATTACAATAATGTATAGGGGAAACCAACACTTGCACCAAGTACCAAATCGTATAATCAATCAACTGCTCTAATTTGAGAAGACTATAAAGCTCGAAAGTGGGGAGCCAACCGTAGAATACAATTATTTAAGAAGGCAAGAAAGCACATTATCTTGGCACATCACAGAAAATCTTGAGTGGGAAGGCAGGCTCAGGTGGCAAGTGTTTGATCACCTCATTGTAGGACAGGGTCTGTACTATCCAGGAGCTGTGGGGAGAGTATTCCCACTGTAGGCTCAGGATGATGGTTGTAATTGTTCAGATATTAAAAAGGGTACATAGAATTAGCCAGCAAGCCAGATGTGCTTTGTTTGGCGTGTACAGGATTTATGTAACAGTTGTTAGAAATTCCCATAAAATGACTTTAGTGTACAGAAAAGAACTGCAGGCCTCTCAACACCGAGCACACAATTCTACAAAGGCTGAAACATGTCAGCTGTGGACTTTTTGTCTCATGACACAGACTTAATAGGTTTTGTCAACACTTAGAATTCACGTGTGGTCTTCTAAGTTATAAAACCAATAATCAACACTGTAAAATTTCACCTTGGAGGTATATACATAGAAAGCTATTTTGATTTATCATCATAGTAAAATTACTTTAGAAAATAATATTGTTTACTGACTTTTTAATTTGCTGAAATAATTAAGAAAAAATAGTAACCAAGAAAAATAAAAATTTCTCAAATTTTAAATGATGTATATGAACTCTGGAATGATGCAAACAAGGTGGATTCTGTGGAAGACTTATTTACAGATAGAGAAAAATAATAATAGTGTATCTAATACCTCTACTTCTGATATTTGCTAGGTTATGCTGGAGAATTTCATTTATAAACAATTGTCATAAATATATTGGGTAGACCTGATCAAGTCATTTTTTAATAAATAAAACAGTGCTTTTTGGAAATTCATAAATTTCCCCGAGGACATGCCTTTCCCCACAACCATAAGGAGCAAGTTTGTGAAGTGGACCTCAGCATCTTTCAAGACTCCAGTGATTATTAGTTTATGTGCACCAGGATTACCAGTTGGAACTACCCTAAGTGAATGCAGACATTTGCCTACAATGGGGCTGATTGGGTCCCATGGTGGTATAGGACAGGTGTAAGTACTGACTCAACAGTGACAGGGTAGACGTGGTGACCTTAATGGACAGGAAGGTTTCTGTCGTAATCAAAGCAACCTGTCTTGTGTTGACTTATGACATTGACTACTTAGCCACAGTGTTCCTAGGAGTGAAATACATGGAACACCTACTAAATATTTATTTAATCTAAGCAGATGGAAGAGTGCTAGATCAGGTGAACAGCACAGCAGAGAATCATGAGCACTCATTCAATTCCTGTACCTTAGCCAGTTTATAGACCCACAACACCTTGAATGAGGGGAAAACCAGGTCCCTTTGAAGGAGGACCCTGCTACATCACTGAAGTTTTGTACTGTTAGTCTTTCTTCTAGCCTTCCCTAAAGGGATCTGCGGCCTTTCACAAGAGTGACTCTTCACTGGGGGGAAAGAAATACTCAAACTTTGGGGGAATTACTGCACACTGGCTCAGAACTGACACTAATTCCAGGTGACCCAAAATGTTTTGAAGGCTCACCAGTCAGAGTGGAGACATATGGAGGTCAAGTTACCGATGGAGTTTTAGCTCAGGTACACCTCACCATGAGTCCAGTGGGACCCTGAACCCATTCTGTCACTCTTTCCCCAGTTCCAGAATGCATCATTGGAATAGACATACTTAATAACTGGCAGAACCCCCATACTGGATCCCTGAAATGTGGAATAAGGGCTATTATGGTAGGAAAGGCCAAGTGGTCACCATTAGAACTGCTATTGCCTAGGAAAATAGTAAACCAGAAACAATACTATATCCCTAGAGGGATTGCAGAGATCGGTGCCACCATCAAAGACTTGAAGGATGCAGGAGTTGTGATTCCTACCACATCCCCATTTAACTCACCTAATTGGCCTGTTTAAAAAAACACATGGATCCTCTAGAATGACAGTGGATTATCATAAATTTTACCAGGTGATGACTCCAATTGCAGCTGCCATTCCAGATGTGATTTCATTGCTTGAGAAAATTAATACTTCTCTTGGTACTTGGTATGCAGCTATTGATCTGGCCAATGCCTTCTTCTCAATAGCAGTCTCGAAGAACCACCAGAAGCTGTTTGCCTTCAGCTCACAGGGGCAATAATGCACTTTCACAAATATTGCCCAGGGGTACATCAACTCTTCCACCCTGTGCCATAATTTATTAAGGACTTTGATCAGCTTTTTAAAAGTGTCTTTGATCAGCTTTCTCTTCTGCAAAATATCACACTAGTCCATTATGTTGATGCCATTACAAACTGGACTCACTAAGGAGGATGTATAAAATACTCTAGATTCATTGGTGCAACATCTGCATGCAAGCATTTTGGAAATCAACTCAACAAAGATCTAGGCCTCCTCCACCTCTGTACAATTTCTATGGGTCCAGTGGTGAGGGGCATGTTGAGACATTCCTACTAAAGTGAGGATTAAGCTATTTAATCTGCCTCTCACCCCCAACAACTAAAGAGGCACAATGCCTAGTGGACTTCTTTGGATTTTCAAGGCACATCTTTCATCTGGGTGATATACTTCAACCTATTTATTAAGTGACATGTAAGGCCTCCAATTCTGAGTGGGGCACAGAACAAGAAAAGGCTCTTCAACAGGTTCAGGCTGCTGTGCAAGCTGCTTTGCCACTGAGACCATATGATCCAGCTGACCCAATGGTGCTAGAGGTGTCAGTTGTAGATAGAGATGCAGTGTGGAGTCTTTGGAAGACCCCTGTTGGTGAATCACAGTGTATATCCTTGGGATTTGGGAGTAAAGTCCTGCCATACTCTGCAGACAACTACACCTCTTTTGAAAAGCAGGTGTTGGCCTGTTCCTGGGTCATAGTGGAGACTGAATGCCTCATAATTGGCCACCAAGTCACCATGAGGCCTGAGCTGTCCATTATGAACTGGGTATTGTCTGACCCACAGAGTCATAAAGTTGGACGTCTGCAGCAATGCTCCATTATAAATGGAAGTGGCATAAAGGAGATCGTGCTAGAGCAGGACGTGAAACTGCATGAAGAAGTGGCCCAAGAGCCCACAGTCTTCGCATCTGTCACAGTATCTTCCTTCTCACACTCTGTATCTATGGTCGCTAGATAATGTAACTGAAGAACAGACAATTCTTGCTCAGTTTACTGATGACTCTGCACGATATGCAGATGAACAGCAGCAGCACCACAGCCCCTTCCTGGGATCTCCTTAAAAGACAGTGGTGAAGGGAAATCCTCCCAGTGGGCAGAACTTTGAGCAGTGCACCTGGCTGTTCAGTTTGCCTGCAAGAAGAAATGGCCCAAGGTGAGACTGTATATTGATTCATGGGCTGTGGCTAATGACTTGACAAGATGGTCAGGGAATTGGAAGGAACATGATTGGAAAATTGGTGACAAGGAGGTGGGGGGAAGAGGTATGTGGATAGACCTCTCTGAATGGGCCAAGGAAGTAAAGATAATCATGTCTCGTGTGACTGCTCACCAAAAGGTTACCTCTGAAAAGAAGGACTTTAACTATCAAGTGGATATGAAGACACGCACTGTGGAGTCTAATCTTCTTTCCTCTGCCATTCGTATCATTACCCAATGGGCACATGAACAAAGTGGACATGGCGGCAGTGATGGAGGTTATGCAGGGGCACAGCAATATGGACTTCCACTCACCCAGGCTGACTTGGTCACTGCCACTGCTGAGTGCCCCATTTGCCAGCATCAGAAGCCAACATTGAGACCAAAAAACAGGACCACTCCACAGGGAGATAAATCAGCTCCCTGGTGGCAGGTTGATTACATAGGACCACTTCTGTCATGGAGGGGGCATGGATTTGCCTTCCCTGCACGTGATGCTTCTGCCAAAACTAACATTTGTGGACTTACAGAATACCTTATCCACTGGCGTGGCATCCCACATAGCATTGCTTCATATCAAGAAACTCCCATCACAGAAAATGAAGTGCAGCAATGGGCCATGGCCCACGGAATTCACTAGTTGTGTCATGCTCCTCATCACCCTGAAGCAGCTGGTTTGATAGAATGATGGCATGCCCTCCTAAAGACACAATTATGGTGCCAGCAAGGAGCAACGACTTGCAGAGTTGGGGCAATGTTCTTCAGGGTTCCATATACATTCTAAACCAGTGGCCAATATAAGGTGCTGTGCCTCTAATAGCCAGGGTTTATGGGTCAAGTAACCAAGTGGTGGGAGGTAGAGTGGCACTACTCACTATTACTCCTAGGGATCCACTTGCAGCATTTTTGCTTCCTGTCCTAGAAACCCTATATGCTTCGGGCCTGGAGGCCCAAGTCCTGAAGAAAGAAACTCTCCCACCTGGAAACAGCATTGATTCCACTGAACTGACAGCTGAGAATGTCCCCTGGCCATTTTGGGCTTTTCGTGCCTTTGGATCAACAGGTCAGGAAGGTGTCACTGTACTGAGTGGTGTGATTGATCCTGATTACCAAGGAGATAATGGACTGGTGCTGCATAATGGTGGTAAAGAAGAATATGTCTGGAATCTAGGAGATCCCGTCGACCGCCTCTTAGTACTACTAAGCCCTGTGATTAAAGTAAATGGTAAGGTACAGCAACCCATTCCTGACTGGACCTCTAATGACCCAATCCCTCAGGAATGAAGGTCTGGGTCGCCCTATTAGGCAAACAACCACGGCCAGCTGAGGTGCTGGCTGAGTGCAAAGTTAATACAGAATGGGTAGTAGAAGAAGGTAGTTCTACCTATCAGTTATGACCACGTGCTCAATTGCAAAATCAAGGTTTGTGATCGTCAGTTTATCTTCTTTATATGCGCTTATTGAATAGCTTTCATTGGTGCATGCATGATGTTACATGTATATGTGATTTCATTAATGTCTGGAAATTATGTATCGCTGAAAAGTTGCAGACAGGTGCCAAGTTGACAAGAATTGGACTGTGATGGCTAGGTTTATTGTGTCATCCTGCCAAATAGGAACATGTAGTATTAATAAGGCCACAGGTTGATTAGAGGACAAAGAAATAAATGGCTTGGCAAGGTCTTCCCCTCTCTCTTGCTTTCTGGTATCAGACCAGCATGCAGCTGCTTTAGCTAGTTCTCTGCCTCAACTTGTGAGCTACACTACCTATGGAGCAGCCAATTCATGGATTTTGTCATTAGAGCTTGAGGTCCCTCTGAGACCTGCTTTGCCGTGCTGCTGGTGTATACATTGCGCCATGAGGCTGTCAGATCCTATTGCCTTGCTTTGCTTAATTTCAATATCCCATCTGGGGCTGCTTTGCTAAGCTCCTGAGCTTCTGACTGTTCATGACCCACCCTGCTGTTTTGTGCCTGTGTCTAGGCTGCCTGCATTGACGTAGCGAAGACTCAGCTGTCTGCTATCTTGATCTTGGACCCAGCAACCCTTGTGAGTTGTATGGCTTCCAGTATATTAGCTGTTCCACAGAAGTGGTTGAACTGAGCACTCTGGACTAATTATCTGTTATATTACTTAATGCTGTATCTATCTATCTATCTATCTATCTATCTATCTATCTATCTATCTATCTATCATCTATCTATAATCATAAGTGTCTTGGTTTTGTTTCTCTAGAGAACCCTGTCTAATATATGGAATTCAACCGCAGTATCTAGGAAAGTACACTCCACCACAAGGAAAACCTTAATGCACTCCAAACACAAGACTATATTGGATAAGGATGGTATCATGCATTGTAAAGTGGAGGTTTAGCAAAATGGAGGACTATTATAAAGAACAGCCGATACAGAAATGAGTAGAGATATAGCAACAATTTTGAAGATAATGTGAAGACAGCAGTGTTTCCTTCTGTTATGCAGAGGGCTGCTGTTAATGAGTAATAGCTTGAAGGCACCTGAAAAACAATTCTGAAATCATGTTAGGCAAGGCCAGAACGATCTGTCTTTCATTTGGATAATACTCCCACCCTGTTGTTTGCAATCTTTACATAAGATTTTCTACAAGTGTTACTGTTCTCCTTGCTTTTTTGACCCTATGTTGTTTATGCCTTTAACTAATCACTTCTTACCCATATATCATTTCAATTTCATATTCCATTATGAAGAATATAATCTTTGTGTGGTTTCTGTGTTTTCTCATTTTGTTTCCTTTTTATGAAAACCCAATAATTCAATATCCATGGCCCTAGCATCCAGGAAAAATCCATGTGTCCCCATCTCAGTCTTCCCTGGATCCAGGAAGTTTTCAGAACAAGGACTCTAGGTTGTAAAAAAATGTTCTGTTCCCTTTTCTTTTTAGGTAGTAATGAGGTCCCTCAGATCTTTTTAATCTAATTAAAATCTCAAAAGAGGTCGATGGCCTAATCCTGTTGATTGCACTCACTCTGCCTCATTAACATAATTGCCTTTAATCCTAACTCATTAGCATCATATAGAAAAAGATTTATTATAACACATAGAAAAATTGCGTCAGATCACAAAATGGAGGGTGGTTACATAATACTGAGAATCCAGGTCAACAAAGTTAGCACATATTTTAGGATACACAACCCACTTCTGTTCAGCAGAATGTTAAAGAAGGGGAGGAAGAAGAGTAAGCATAATGAGCAGAAAGAATCCTGAGTAATTACAGGGCTATACAATGTTGGTTGTTCTTCCTTTTAAAAACAGTTCTTCTGTCATATTCAAACAAAAGCCAATGGTTAGCATATATTTCTCACTGCCTCAAATATCTGCACTGTCTTTCTCATTGGGTAAATGAGAGATGATAAACACAAGAAGTGAGGAAATCCAGAGGAAACTGCACTGAGCTGATATTTCCAAATAAAGTCATAAATCTGCTTAAAATTTATGTATTTATTTCATTTAGGACTGCTTCAAAGTTCTACTTTCCCCCAATGATCAAAGTCCAAATTGGAATTTATTCTGATCCTCTTCAGCTTTCTATTATAATGTGAATCCTAATTATTCCAATAAATCCTCATCCTTTCTCCTGCATTATATACCTCAATACTCTTCTAAGAAATTTTTGTTGTACTCATATATAAACACCTTCAACATGATTAAAAGGGGAACATATTTTTTAAATGATAAGTTATTTATTGGCCAATGTATTTTATATTTAACTTTTAACTTTACCTTGTTATCATATACATTATTAGATATATTGATAAACTGATTTAATAAACATGTACTAGATATTTGCATTCATTAATGGATGGAATTTGAAAAGCTAAAATTGGATTGAAATATCATTAAGGTCATTTGACTAGTTTGTATTTAAATTTCTTCATCTGCAAAGTAGTGTTTAAAATTAAATTAAAAATCAATCAATGTCTGACCACTATATTGTCCATGTGTAATTACTAGAATATGACTAAAACTACTTAAAAGAGCCAGCGATGGGAACAACATTAGTTTGCCTTGTAGGTAACTGCTCTAGTAAAGAAAAACTGTAATTAAAATAATTTCTTTTGAAAAATAACATGTTAGGTCTATCTTGGGGTAAAATGTTGTCTAAAATGGAATTATATCTGTCCACATTCAAGGAAATCCAATCATAGAATTATTATTCAAATTTATGTACCAACTACCAAAGGTAGTGATGAGGAAATTGAAGACTTCTACCACCTTCTATGGTCTGAAATTGATTGAGCATAAAGTCAAGATGCCTTGATACATACTGGTAGTTGCAATGCAACAGTTGTAAACAAACAGGAAACAATCATGTAAAATGTGGCTTCTTTGATAGAAATGAAGCCTGAGATCACGTAAGAGAGCTTTTCATGACAAATGACTGCTACATCACAAATACTTTTATTTTTCAACAACCAAAAAGATTGTTTTGGACCTATCAATGTGTAATATAAAGAAATCAAATGGACTACATCTCAGGAAGAGACTCTGAAGGCCAATATTTGCTGTTGCTAAAACCAGGCCAAAGGTTGACTGTAGAACAGACAATCAATGGCTGATATTTAAGTTCCATTTCAAACTGAAGAAAATGAAAACAAATCCATGAAAACCAAAATACGACCTGAGTCTATTCCAGCTGAGTGGTGTGTACATCTGAGGAACAGATGACAGAAGAATGAGCCGTGGAATGACCTCAAGACACTGCGTACAAAGCAGGCAAAGAGATATTATAAAGACAGGAAAGAAAGAAAGATCAAGAAGATGTAAGAGAGCAGGAAGGGAAGCAGAGCAAGGAAGTCCTGAAGGAGTGCCAAAAACAGAATTTGGGGCCAGGGTGTGGCACCCCATCAGATTCAACCAGAAAACATCCCTAAAGGTCAACAAACAGACCTTGAACAACTTACACGCTTTTCTTTTCCTATGTCATTGGTTTTTTGCTGTTATTTTGCTTTGTCTTGTTTTTGTGCATATTATTATCTCTGCAGGTCTCTCTAGATAAGATAGGCTGGATAAACAATCTGGAGGAGAAAACAATGGGGCCCACAGTTCTGGGGGGACATGGAAGAGGTGGAGATGGGGGAAAGGCAGTGGTGCTAAGAAACCCAGAGACAAGGGAACAAGTGATCCAGAATCAGTGGCGAGGAGGGTGTAAGATGCCTGGTAGGGCTTGATCAAGGGCAATGCAATCAAGAATTACTGAAACCCAAATGAAGGCTGAGCATGATAGCGGGACAAGAGGAAAGTAAAAGGAAATAGAGGAAAGACCTAGAAGGCAAAGGGCATTTATAGAGGTCTAAATACAGGCATGTACATATGTAAATATATTTATATATGATGAGGGGGAAGCAGATCTATGTGCAGAATTTTATAAGTTTAGTATTAAGGTAGCAGATGGACATTAGGCCTCCACTCAAGTACTCCTTCAATGCAAAAACATTTTATTCTATTAACCTGGCATTCCATGACGCTCACCTTCCTGACATGATCACTGAAGACAAATGAGTGCATAAGCAAATGTGGTGAAGAAAGCTGGTAGTGTCTGGCTATGAAAGATATAGTGTCTGGGGTCTCAAATGATTGAAGATAAATGAGCAACCATGTAGCTTAGAAGCAACAAAGCCCATATAGAAGAAGCACACCAGCCTGTGTGATCACGAGGTGTCCAAAGGATCAGGTATCAGGCAACAAAAACAAAAAATCATATCATTGTGAAAGAGGGAAGTGCAGAGTGGGGACCCAAAGCCCATCTGTAGGCAACTGGACATTCCCCTTACAGAAGGGTTGTGGGGAGGAGACGAGCCAGTCAGGGTGCAGGGTAGCAACAATGAAGCTTACAACTTTACTCTAGTTCTTAAATGTTTCCTAACCCCTCCCCCCCATCATGATTCCAATTCTACTTTACAAATCTGGCTGGACCAGAGGATGTACACTAGTACAGATAGGAGCTGGAAACACAGGGAATCCAGGACAGATGAAACCTTCAGGACCAGTGGTGAGAGTGGCGATACTGGGAGGGTGGAGTGAAGGTGGGGTAGAAAGGGGGAACCAATTACAAGGATCTACATATAACACCCTCCAAGGGGGACAGACAACAAAAAAAGTGGGTAAAGGGAGATGCTGGACAGTGTAAATTAATAATACTTTATAAATTATCAAGGGTTGATTAGGGAGGGGTAGTGGGGAGAGAGGGGGGAAAATGAGGAGCTGACACCAAAGGCTCAAGTAGAAAGCAAATGTTTAGAGAAGAATGATGAAGGCAATAATGTACAAATGTGCTTGACACCAAGAATGTGTGTATTGATTGTGGTAAGAGTTCTATGGGTCCCCAATAAAATGATTAAAAAAAGGATGTAAGACACTCTGAACTTGCCTTCATCATAGAGTAGATAAGGGACATGGAGGAAGTGGATGAAATCAAAGATCTGCATAGAAATTATCAAGGGCTGCTGAAGAACATGAAGTAACATAGTACAATGAAATGTCCTCAAATTAGAAAACCAAAAAGAAGAACACAGTTAGCATATCTTAAAGCAAAAAAAAAAAGAAAAAAACTACAGAAAAATCATCTTGATTTATAATACTGAAAGAACCAGTCAGCATTCAATCATTTCAAGAGTGTGGTAGTTACATAATCTGGTGTCAATTTGAGAAGATTACAAGTGAAGTGGTGGACACTGGCCTGCCAATCAAGATATAACAAATGAGGCCTCTGTATGGGCATGGGCTTCTCCTGGGAATTCTGGGAACTCTGGTATTTCTTCCTTGGAGGCAGGAGACATCTTCTCTCTCAACTCATTTCCTTGGAGACACTCTCTCTGCTCACTCCCTGTGAGCCATTCCTGAGAAGAAGCCACATGGTCCTACCCTGATGCAGCAAGAACCCTGTACCTGGAGAAGCCACATAGAAACCCCCTGCCAGTGCTGAGATGCTTACAATGCCACTAGATCGACAAGATTTCCAACCCACTGGCCTGTGATCTTCTTGCATTTGGCATCATTGCATGTGTTTCATGGGTCTGAAGAGGAATTTATAGATTGGTGTCAGACATATGGGCTAATATTGGATTTATGGGCCTGGTCTGGACTGGGTTGAGATGCTTTCTTAATGTACTATTACCCTTTATATAAAACGCTCTCTTATATACGTATAAGTGTCTATGAACTTGTTTCTCTAGTCTAACCAGATTAATACAAAAAGGTAGCATATTAGCAACAATCGACGAGATGGAAGGAATGTTCAAGTTTTGCTGAAAACCCAAAAACGCTCAATGAATTGATAGCATTTATAATATTTCAACAGCTGATGAAGCAATGGAAGCATGCAGTTCTCTATGCCATTAAATTTGTAAGACGGTTACTTGGCCAAGTGGCTTAAAGAGATCCATATTTGTAGCCATTCCAAAGACAGGTGATCCAACAGAATGCCCACGTTAAAGAACAAATCCTTAATGTCACGTGAGGTAAAATTTTGTTGAGGGTCAACCAACACTGGTTGCAACAATAATATATTGACCAGCAAACTGCTGGAAGCTCAGGCTGGTTTCACAATTTGTTATGGTCCACACTGAATGTCTATGCATAGTCAATGAAGTACAAGTAAATGTCTTTCTGGTATTATCTGTTTTAAGCCAAGTTTCATCTGACATCAGCAATGATTTCCTTTGTTTCTCTTTTTCTTCTGGATCCTCTTCAGACTAATGCAGCACATCCCAGGATACCAAAAGCAGGAAGATGACAGGCCAGTGTGTGAAAAATCTTGTGGATCCAATGGCAGTTGAAGCATGTCAGTGCTGGCATGGGTCTACACGTGGCTCCTCCAGCTTTCTGAATGTGGCTTCTCACAGGAAGGTGAAAGAGAGAGAGAGAGGGGGGGGGGCTGGGGGCTCTTGCAGGGCTCAGTAAGTGTCTGCATGGCTTGTCAATAGGAAGACAAAGGCAGAGAGAGAGGGCGTGCCCAGGATACCCATGAGCAGACCATGTCCATAAGGAGGCATCATCAAGCTGTGACCTGATTGACAGACTAGACTCCACCCCTTTACTCTTAATACCCTCAAGTTGACACAGATTATGTGATGACCACAGTGCTCCTTAGAAGCAAGGATGGGGAGATTTAGACTCGCTTACTTTGGACATGCTATCAGGAGGGACTAGGCCCTAGAGAATAACATTACTATGAGTCAGAAATGACTCGAAAGCACCTAACAAGAGCATAATAATATTATTTTAAAGCATAGTAGTGTATATTACTCCAATTCAGTAACTCAAAAGTTCAGATCCAAAGGGACAATTTCTACAAGGAACCATTTTTTTCAGGTTATGTACCATCAATCATACTTGTACTTCTAATTTCAAAATTTTTCTGTCATATTGATAACTCGATAGAGCTCATCATTATGATATTAATTATCTTGAACTGCTCTTCATTGAAATCATTCCATCTTCACTGGTATCTAAGCTCCTCACATGAATATTTTTCTAATTTGTATTTTAGACTTACTGACTTTTGTAAAGGAGCGAGGACAGTATAAGGAGAGAAGGAAATTACATGACTTTGGCTTCATGTTTATGGCTTTTGTAATCATCCAGGATTCTGCATAGAAAAGCACATTGCAGTTTAATGCCATTCCGATACAATTACCATCATCTTTCTTCAAAGAAATGGATAAACTGATTACCAACTTCATATGGAGAGGGAAGAAGCCCAGAATAAGCAGAAAACTCCTCAAAAAGAAGGACACCGTGGGAGGGCTTGCTTTACCTGACTTTGGCACATACTATACAGCCACAGTTCTCAAAATTGCATGGTATTGGTACAATAACAGATACTCAGGCCAATGGAAAACAACTGAAAACCCAGAAAAAAAGGCATCAGCATACAAACAGCTGATCTTTGATAAGGGCCCCAAAAATATCAAATGGGAAGCCGATGCCCTCTTTAACAAGTGGTGCTGGAAAAAAATGGATATCAACATGCATAAAAATGAAGCAAGACCCTTATCTCACTCCATGCACAAGAATAAACTCAAGGTGGATCACAGACCTTGAAGTTAAACCCCAAATTATTAGGGCCATCAATGAGGGAATTGGGTCCAACTTGAGAACTTTGGCACAGGGAATACACAGGCTATCAGAAATAGGGAAGGACACACACACATACATGAGGCACAAATTGACAAATGGGATATACTGAAGATAAAACACTTGTGTACATTGAAAGAATTCACCAAGAGAGTAATAAGAGAGTCCATAGACTGGGTAAACATCTTTAGCAATGACACATCAGACAAAGGTCTTATTACTAAAATCTACAATACTCTGCTAGCTTCTAAAAAGAAAAAGCAAAACAAAACTAATAGCCCACTTGAAAGGTGGGCAAAGAACTTGAACAGAAGTTTCACAGGGGCAGAAATCTGAATGGCCAAAAAACATATGAGAAAATGTTCCTGATCTTTAGCCATAAGAGAAATGTAAGTTAAAACAACAATGAGATACCATCTGACACCCTCAAAGGTAGCTCAATTCAAAAAATCAGAAAGCAACAAGTGTTGGAGGGGTTGTGGGGAGAGAGGAACTCTCATCCACTGCTGGTGGGCCTGTAAGTATGTACACCCACTATGGAAATCAATCTGGCGATATCTAAAACAGATGGAAATAGAGTTACCATATGACCCAGCAATCCCCCTACTGGGCATATACCCAGAAGAGGCAAGAAACAAACCCAAACCAGACATCTGTGCTCCAATGTTCATTGCAGCACAGTTCACAATTGCAAGGAGTTGGAAGCAACCCAAATTTCCATCAACTGACGATTGGATTAAAAAACTGTGGTATATACATACAATGGCGTACTATGCATCACTAAAAAGCAGTGATGAACATATGAGGCACATAGCGGCATGGGAAAAACAGGAGGAAATCATGCTAAGCGAGGTAAGTCAGGCACAAAAGGACAAGAACAACATGAGCCCGCTGAGGTAAGAATTAAAAAAAATGCAAAAGGGGCATAGGGAAAAAGCTACTGTATACAAACATTTTTGGGGTGAAGACTGTGTAGTATGGCAGAGACCAGATCAAAACCAGGGATGTACATGGTAGACAACTGGGGAGGAGGTGGGGAAAGGAAAATAAAAGGATGAATATAAGGAAGCAAAGGGGAGCGGGGGCATGGGGCACTAACCCACCCAAGGGGAGGGTATTGTTTATATCTCCACAGGGAAAGTGGGACCAGACTTCAACCCAGTGCCTCAAGGTGTGAATGCAACATTCCAGCGTGGAGTAGGGAGCCAGTGGATAAGTCTGGGAGGCTGGCCCCAGCACCAAAAATTAAGTGGATTCCTGCCCCTCCCCCGAGAAGAATTTGTTTCAAAGGATGACATTAATTCTGCAGCTCCGGGAGAGGGACATATCTGATCAGAGCACACGGGAGCAGATGAAGGGGGAGGAGGAGGAGAAAGTAGAGCACAGTTTGGCCCACCAGGCCGTGAGGATGATGTTCCTGATTAGAGCAGCCAGTCCACAGAGAGGACAACATGGCTGGCCCCACTATGAGACATGATGCCCCTCAGTGGCCAATGGTGCTACAGGGGACAGCACTAGAGACACAGTGTGCGAATTGCAGCTGACCTGTTCCCACCACACCGAGGCAAAGCACTGGGGGAGGGCAGCGGAACAGCAAGGGAATGGAGTGGCAAGGTCCCCAGGGAATGCTGAAAGTAGACTTTGGGGCCAGGGTGTGGTGCCCCAACAGACTGTACTGGAAAGCACTCCTAAAGGCCAACAAATCATCCTTGAACGAACTACAAGCTTTCCTTTCTTGATGTGTTTTGTTTTGTTCTTTGTCAGTGGTTTGTTTTTGTTGTTTTGTTGTCTGGTTGTATACTGTTGCTTTGTTTTCCTCTGTCTTGTTTTAGTGCATGTTATTATCTCCACATGTCTGTCTAAATAAGACAAGCTGACTGAATTATCTGAAGGAAAAACAACGGGACCGACAGTTCCGGGGGGACTTGGGATAGGGGGAGGTGGGGGGTAAGGAAGTGGTGTTAACAAACCCAGGGAAAAGGGAAAAACATGGGATCCAAAGTGGTGGTGAGTGGGGAGTGTCAGGCCTGGTAGGGAATGATCAAGGGTAAGGTTATGTAAAGAAGAGGTATAGCTGTAACCCAGGTGGGGACAGAGCATGATAGAGGGGCAGGAGGAAAGTCAAGAGAAATACAGGAAAGATCTAGGAGGCAAAGGGCATTTATAGAGGTCTAGACAAAGACATGTACATGCAAATATATATATATATATATATATATATATATATATATATGGATGGGGAAATAGATCTATGTGTCTATATTTATAGGATTAGTATTAAGGTGGCGGAAGAACCTTGGGCCTCTACTCAAACACTCCATCAATGCATGAATACTTTCTTCTATTAAATTGGCATTCTATGATGCTCACTCTCCTGACACAACTGCTGAAGCCAAAGCGGGTGAGCAAGTAAATGTGGTGAAGAAAGCTGATGGTGCCCGGCTATCAAAAGAGATAGTGACTGGGGTCTTAAAGGCTTGAAGATAAACAAATGGCCGTCTAGCTCAGAAGCAACAAAGCCCACATGGAAGAACACACCAGTTTGTGTGACCGAGTGATCCTGAAGGGATCAGTTATCACGCATCAAAGAACAAAAAAGTCATATCATTGGCTGCACACCTCCATGATATGATCACCGAGGACAAACGGGTGCATAAGCAAATGTGGCAAAGAAAGCTGATGGTGCCCGGCTATCAAAAGAGATAGTGTCTGGGGTCTTAAAGGCTTGAAGATATGCAAGCGGCCATCTAGCTCAGAAGCAACAAAGCCCACATGGAAGAACACACCAGCCTGTGCAATCACAAGGTGCTAAAGGGATCAGGTATAAGGCATCATCAAAAAAACCCCAAAACCTTACCATAGTGAATGAAGGGGGTTAGTGCAGATTGGAGACACAAAGCCCATTTGTCGGTCACTGGAGATCCCCTCACAGAGGGGTCTAGGGGAGGAGATGAGTCAATCAGGGTGCGATATAGCACCGATGAAGAATACAGCTTTCCCCCAGATCCTAAATGCTTCCTCCCCACCAACTACCATGATCTGAATTCTACCTTGCAAGTCGGGATAGAGCAGAGGATGTACACTGGTGCATATGGGAGTTGGAGGCACAGGGAATCCATGGTGGATGATACCTTCAGGACCAGGGGCATGAGGGGCGATACTGGGAGAGTAGAGGGTGAGTGATTTGGAAAGGGGGAACGGATTACAAAGATCTACATGTGATCTCCTCCCTGGGGGACAGACAACAGAAATGGGGGTGAAGGGAGATGGTGGATAGGGCAAGATATGAGAAAATAATCTATTAATTATCAAGGGCTCAGAGGGAGGAGGAGTGGGGAGGGAGGGGAAAAAAAGAGGACATGATGCAAAGGGCTTAAGTAGAGAGAAAATTCTTCGAAAATGATTAGGGCAAATAATGTGCAGATGTGCTTTATACAATTGATGTATGTATATGTATGGATTGTGATAAGAGTTGTATGAGCCCCTAATAAAATGTTTTTTATAAAAAGAAGAAAAGCCCATTGCTAGTTTCCTATTTTGCTATAGTCATCTATAAATTCTTAATTTTTGCAACCAGAGGCCTAATATTCCTTAAGCACAGCCTTAGGGCATTATGTACCTTGTCCCCAGCACATTGAATTTGTGTGCTAAAGTTAAAACATAGTGAGGGAGAGGGGGAAGATGGCCGACAGGGACACCCGCATACTCTGAGAGCTCCTCCAAACAAAGCGGGATTGGCGACCAGGTAGCTGAATAGTAAGAGTCTGGTGAGTGAAATATCCCCCTGGGACAGCACCCCAGTCCTACCCCACGTATTTGTCCGGAGCAGGGGTCTAGGTGAAAGAGGACCGGACTAGTGGGACATCTCTGGCCACTAAGCTGCCGTGAGCTCACTGGCGACCGGCTTAGGCTCCATCCCCAAACCGGACGCCAGCCCAGAGCCACTTGCCTGCCCTGCCTACTCCAGCGGCCCACTCCCCACTCCCCACTCGCGGATCTCCACTGGGAGAGAAGCTTTCCTCTCCCGCAGTTCCCCTCTCCCCGCAGGGCAGCGATCTGCCCTCGGGCCCACGTCCCTCCCTCCATTCATCCAAGCTCAGGGGAGCGGACCCGCGGGTTGTCTGGCGACCCCCACGGGGGACCATCCACCCGCACCGCTGCCGCGGACCTCTCCACCTGCCCTCCGTGCGCTGGCCTCCCACCCTCGCCCGCCCCCGCCAGCCCCTGGCAGCCTAGCGCCAGCTCCACTCCTGGCGGGGACCCTGCGCTGAGCACTTCCCGCCAACAGGAGCCATAGCCCAACCCGCGCCTGTCCCGGACCCTGAGCTTCCGCGGAGCGCCGCGCCCCGCGCTGCTGAGTCTGCCCACCAAGGGCTCCCCCCTGCGCAAGGCACAAGAGTAGGTGCCCTCCACAGGGTGCTGAGGGGACCCCGGCAGCCGCGACTCTGAGCCTGAGCAGAAGAAGGGCGCCATTACCCCCCGCGGTTTCGCGCCAAAAGGGCTGAGAGCGAACACCATTGTTCCCTGCAGTGTCCCGCAGCTGCCTGTGCAGCTATCCAAGGGGCCTCCCCGCGCCCGCTCACAGCCCGGGCAGATCAAACACTCCACCTGCAGTGGAGCCTGGGTCTCGACTTTGCAGTCCCTGAGGAGCCGTCAGTGAGCTCCAGCCAGCTCTCACCACCTGGGGCCCTGTTGGGTCCCCAGTGCCAGCCCTAAGCCTGCCGCAGCCCGCCCCAGCCACCCCAGGAGACGGCACAGTGGCCTGAGCCTCCACACAATAAGGTTACTCCTGTCTCCCAGAAGCATGGGGCCTATTAAAGGATCAAGGAAAAATCAACAGACCACATCACTCCCAACAAAAAAATCAGAAAAACGAGGCACTTTAACAGACCTAACGTCACTCATAGAAGAAACAGATATAGATCAGCCACAAAAGGAAATCTTCAGAACTCTGCTTGCAGTAATACAGGAACTAAGAGAAGCAAACCAAAATAAGGATGCAACGATAGAAGGGATGAAATGCACAATAGAGGGGATGAAGTCCACAATAGAGGGGATGAATACTATCCACCAAAAGGAACTGCAGAAACTAACAGAGGAGGTAGCAGAGGCCACACAAAAGGTCACAGAAGCTATATCTAGGCTTGAGGAGGCTGAGAACCGTATCAGTGAACTCGAGGACGCTCAAACCAAACGAAGCAAGCGAGAAAAACAATCAGATAGGAAAATTAAAGAAACAGAAGACAGCCTGAGATCAATGACAGATGCTATGAAGAGGAATAATATTCGAATAATCGGTCTACCGGAACACAACATAACACACAAATCGACCGCCAAGATAGCAAAGGAATTCCTGGAAGAAAATTTCCCCAACCTAACAAAGGAGAATCCGACTCTCATACAGGAAGCAGAGAGGACGCCGGCTAAGCTAAACACCAAGAAGAACACGGCAAGGCATATAATTGTAAAATTATCCAACTTAGAGGAAAAAGAGAAAATTCTACGAGCATCAAGAGAAAGGAAGACAGTCACATACAAAGGAGCGCAGGTAAGGGTATGCTCAGACTTATCAGCTGAAACCATGAAGAGGAGGAGAGAATGGAGCAGCATCTTCCAAATTCTGAAAGATAAAAATGCCTCCCCCAGAATCCTATACCCTGCCAAGTTATCCATTAAGATAGAGGGTAAGATAAGGGTCTTCCAGGACAAGGAAGAACTCAAAAAATATACTGCAAGTCACCCGACCCTGCAGAACATACTGGCTGACTCACTATGGCCAGAAGATCAAGCTCCAACTAGAACCTCCAGGAGACCACCATATAGTCCATCTCCATCTAGAAGCCAACATGCCAGCAACACGTACCAGGACAACACGGTCTCAGATGGAAAAGAGGACAGGATAGAAACCCTCCACTCAAACGCAGTACACTGATATGAAGGAAGATAGGCAAAGACCCAAAACACAAAACAGAATATGGCAACCATGAAGCCAGAGATTGTAATAATCACTTTGAATACAAATGGGCTCAATTCATATGTTAAAAGAAAGAGGCTGGAGGATTGGATTAGAAAACATAACCCATCAATCTGCTGCCTGCAAGAGACACACCTTAAGCAAGCAGACAAGCATATGCTGAGAATAAAGGGCTGGAAGAAAGTTTACCAAGCAAATGGTAACTCCAGGAAGGCAGGAGTGGCTATCTTAATCTCCGACAAAATGGATCTCAAGATCCAAAACATAAAAAGAGACAAAGAGGGACATTACATAATGCTCAAAGGCTCAGTAAACCAGGAAGCAATAAGCATACTGAATATTTACGCACCTAATAATGGTGCGGCAAATTTCGTCAAACAAACTATTAAAAAAATGACAGAAGAAATCACGGAAACAACAATAATAGTGGGGGACTTCAACACTCCACTATCAGAGAAAGACAGGTCACAGGGAAAGAAGCTCAGCAAAGAGGCCAGAGAGCTAAACAATGTAATTAGGCAACAGGGCCTGATAGACATCTATAGAGCCTTTCACCCAAAAGCAAAAGGTTTCACATTCTTCTCCAATCCACACGGATCTTTCTCAAGAATAGATCACATGCTGGGGCACAAGGCCAGCCTGAGTAAATTCAAACACATAGATATTATCCAGACGTCTTTCTCAGACCACCATGCCATAAAGCTGGAGATTAATAGGAGGGCACCCAGAAAAGCAAGGGTCACCAATTGGAGAATAAACAATGATCTCCTGCGACATGAATGGGTTAAGGTCCAGATCAGAGAGGATATCAGGAAATTTCTAGAAACTAATGAGAACGAGCATACAACATATCAAAACTTATGGGACACTGCAAAGGCAGTTATCAGAGGTAGCTTGATATCACTGAATGCATACATGAAAAAAGAAGAAAGGCGTATGACAGATATGTTAACACAAAACCTCCAACAACTAGAACAGAGTCAACAGAACTACCCCTCCAATAGCAAGAGAAAAGAAATAATAAAAATCAGGGCGGAGTTAAACCAGTGGGAAGACAAAAGAACAATGCAAAGGATTAACGCAACTAGAAGCTGGTTTTATGAACGAATTAATAAAATTGACACTCCCCTGGCAAAGCTTACCAAAGATAGAAAGGAACAATCATCAATAGCCAGGATAAGAGATGAATCGGGGGCAATAACAACAGACCCCAATGAGATAAAAAGGATAATCACAAAGTACTATGAAGGTTTGTATTCTAATGAATTCAGAAACCTGGAAGACATGGATAAATATTTAGAAAAACAATCTATCCCTAGATTATCTGAGACAGAGATCAAGAACCTCAACAAACCCATAGCGAAGGAAGAAATAGAGAGTGTCATCAAAAACCTACCAAGGAAAAAGGCCCCAGGGCCAGATGGCTACACAGCAGAATTTTACCAAACATTCAGGGAAGAGCTGACACCGATCCTCCACAAAGTATTCCAGAACATAGAAAAGAACGGCAAGCTCCCAAACTCATTTTACGAAGCCAGCATTACTTTGATACCCAAACAGGGAAAAGACCCCACAAGTGTAGAGAATTATAGACCAATATCTCTAATGAACATAGATGCAAAAATCCTTAACAAAATATTGGCCAATAGAATACAAAGGAACATCAAACATATCATTCACCACGACCAAGTAGGATTCATCCCAGCGATGCAGGGATGGTTTAACACCTGAAAATCCATCAATATCATACACCACATCGAGAAGAAAAAGGATAAAAACCATATGATAATATCCATAGATGCAGAAAAAGCATTTGACAACATCCAGCATCCATTCCTAATCAAAACACTCATGAAGATAGGATTGGAAGGTAAGTTCCTCAAGCTCATACAAGCTATCTATGAAAGACCAACAGCCAACATCATAGTCAATGGAGAAAAGACAAGAACAATACCACTGAAAAAGGGTACAAGACAAGGATGCCCCCTGTCCCCTCTTCTATTCAATATCGTTTTGGAGGTTCTGGCTAACAACATAAGACAGCGGAAGGACATCAAAGGGATCCAGTTGGGAGAGGAGGAGGTGAAACTATCGTTATTTGCAGATGACATGATCCTATACATTGAAGACCCCCAAAACTCCACAGTTGGAATACTTACAGCAATAGAGGAATACGGAAGGGTAGCAGGATACAAGATCAATAAACAGAAGTCGGTAGGGTTTCTATACACATCGGACAGGGCCATGGAAGAGGCGATTAAGAGGGAAGTACCCTTCACAGTAGCCAAGAACAAACTGAAATACCTAGGAATATACTTAACAAAAAATACTAAAGACCTATATAAGCATAATTATAAAACCCTATTACAGGAAACCAAAAGTGACCTTCACAAATGGATGAAGCTCCCCTGCTCATGGTTAGGTAGGCTGAACATAGTAAAGATGACAGTTCTTCCTAAAGCACTCTACAAGTTCAATGCTATACCAATCCAATTACCATCAACCTTCTTCAAAGAATTGGAAAAACTGACCACCAACTTCATATGGAGAGGGAAGAAACCCAGAATTAGCAGAGAACTCCTCAAGAAGAAGGACACAATTGGAGGACTCGCCCTGCCTGATTTTAATGCCTACTACACAGCTACAGTGGTCAAAACAGCATGGTACTGGCACAATGATAGACACTCAGACCAGTGGAAAAGAATAGAAAGCCCAGGAGTAAAATCATCAGCATATAGACAACTGATCTTCGACAAGGGTTGCAAAAACGTCAAGTGGGAAGCAGATGCCCTCTTTAATAAGTGGTGCTGGAAACAATGGATATCCACATGTAGAAAGTTGAAAAAAGACGTCTACCTCACCCCATGCACAAGAATACACTCAAGGTGGATCACAGATCTAGAAGTCAAACCCCAAACCATCAGGACCATTAAGGAAGGAATCGGGACTAATCTCAGAGCACTGGCCCAGGGAGCACATAGGCTCACTGCAACAGGGAAGGGGACACACACAGGTGATCTGGAAATCGACAAATGGGATCTAATAAGAATAAAACACCTGTGCACCTCGAAAGACTTTGCCAAGAGGGTGACAAGGCAACCCACAGACTGGGAGAAGATTTTTAGTAATGACACGTCAGACAAAGGGCTCATTACTAAAATCTACAACACCATCATGACCTGCAAAAAGAGGAAAACAGTTAACCCCCTAAGGAAGTGGGCAAAAGAAATGAGAAGAACTTTCACTAGAGAGGAGATCAATATGGCCAATAAATATATGAGAAAGTGCTCGAAGTCCCTTGCCATAAGAGAAATGCAAATCAAAACAACCATGAGATACCACCTAACACCCCTGAGGCTAGCCCAGATCAGTAAATCAGAGAGCAACAAGTGTTGGAGGGGCTGTGGTGAAATAGGAACCCTCCTCCACTGCTGGTGGTCGTGCAGATTTGTACAGACACTGTGGAAAGCAATCTGGCGATACCTAAAGAAAATGGAAATTGATCTACCTTACGACCCAGCCATCCCTCTACTGGGCATATACCCGGTTGAAGCAGCAAATAAAACACGACCAGTCATATGCGCTCCAATGTTTATTGCGGCACAATTCACAATAGCAAAGACTTGGAAACAGCCTAAGTTTCCATCGATAGACGAGTGGATTAGCAAACTTTGGCACATACACACAATGGAGTATTATGCAGCACTGAAAAGCACCGATGAGCACATGAAACACGTTATTTCATGGGAAGAGCTGGAAGGAATTATGCTAAGCGAGGTAAGCCAGTCCCAAAGGGACAGGTACAACGTGAGTCCCCTGAGGTAAGTACAATCAGCATGACAGAAATGGGGCATTAATCCACCCAAGGGGAGGGTATTGTTTATATCTCCACAGGGAAAGTGGGACCAGACTTCAACCCAGTGTCGCAAGGTGTGAACGCATTATCCCGGCGTGGAGGACGGAACCGGTGGAGAGGTCTGGGAGGCAGGCCCCAGCACCATAAATTAAGTGGATTCCTGCCCCTCCCTCGAAAAGAACTTGTTCCAAAGGACGACATTGACCGTGCAGCTATGGGAGATGGACATATTTGATCAGAGCACACGGGAGAAGATGAAGGGGCAGGAGGAGAGAGTGGAGCACAGCCTGGCCCACCAGGCCGTGATGATGATGTTCCTGAGTAGAGCAGCCAGTCCACAGAGAGAACAACATGGCTGGCCCTACTATGAGACATGATGCCCCTCAGTGACTAAGGGCGATACAGGGGACAGCACCGGAGACACAGTGTGGGAATTGCACCTGACCTGATCCCACCACACCGAGGCAATGCACTGGGGGAGTGCAGCGGAACAGCAAGGGAATGGAGTGGCAAGGTCCCCAGGGAATGCTGAAAGTGGACTTTGGGGCCAGGGCGTGGTGCCCCAACAGACTGGACTGGAAAACGCTCCTAAGGGCCAGCAAAGATCCCTGAACTAACTACAAGCTTTTTTCTTGTGAACTGTTTTGTTCTGTTCTTTTTCAGTGGTTTGTTTTGGTTGTTTTGTTGTCTGGTTATATACTGTTGCTTTGTGTTCCTCTGTCTAGTTTTCGTGCATGTTAGTGACTCCACAGGTCTGTCTGAATAGGACAGGCTGGATGAACTATCTGGATGAAAAACAACGGGACCGACAGTTCCGGGGGGACTTGGGGTGGGGGGTAGGGGCGGGTAAGGAAGTGGTGTTAACAAACCCAGGGACAAGGGAAAAACATGGGACCCCAAAGGGTAGAGAAGGGGGAGTGGCAGGCCTGGTGGGAAATGATCAAGGGTAAGGTTGCTTAGAGAAGAGGTATACTCTAGCCCAGGTGGCAATGAAGCATGGTAGTAGGGCAGGAGGAAGGTCAAGGGAGATGGAGGAAAGAGCTAGGAGTCAAAGGGCATTCATGGAGGTCTAGACAAAGACATGTACATGCAAATATATATAGGAGGATGGGGAAATAGATCTTTGTGTCTATATTTATAGGTCAAGTATTAAGGTGGCGGAAGGACCTTGGGCCTCTACTCAAACACTCCCTCTATGCATGAATACCTTCTTTTATTAAATTGGAACTCTATGATGCTCACTCTCCCGACACAACAGCTGGAGCCAACATGGGTGAACAAGTAAATGTGGTGAAGAAAGCTGATGGTGCCCGGCTATCAAAAGAGATAGTGACTGGGGTCTTAAAGGCTTGAAGATAAACAAGCGGCCATCTAGCTCAGAAGCAACAAAGTCCACATGGAAGAACACACCAGCCTGTGTGATCGAGTGGTCCCAAAGGGATCAGTTACCAGGCATCAAAGAACAAAAAATCATATCATTGACTGCACACCTCCATGATAGGATCGCTGAAGACAAATGGGTGCATAAGCAAATGTGGTGAAGAAAGCTGATGGTGCCTGGCTATCAAAAGAGATAGTGTCTGGGGTCTTAAAGGCTTGAAGGTGAACAAGCGGCCATCTCGCTCAGAAACAAATAAGCCCACATGGAAGAAGCACACCGGCCAGTGCGATCACGAGGTGCCCAAGGGACCAGATATAAGGCATCATGCAAAAAAAGATATAAGTGTGTGTATGTATGTGTATTTATGTGTATATGTATATATGTATGTGTATATATATATTATATTAAATGAAGGGGGAAGTGCAGAGTGGAGACCCAAGGCCCAAGTGTCAGCCAATGGAGATCCCCTCATAGAGGGGCTTAGGAGAGGAGATGGGTTAATTAGGGTGTGAGGTAGTATCGATGAATAACACAGCTTTCCCCCAGATCCTGGATGCTTCCTCCCCCCAACTACCATGATCCGAATTCTACCTCGCAGGGCTGGATAGGACAGAGGCTGTACACTGGTACATATGAGGGTTGGAGATACAGGGAATCCAGGGTGGATGATACCTCCAGGACCAAGGGCGTGAGGGACGATGCTGGGAGAGTGGAGGGTGAGTGGGTTGGAAAGGGGGAACTGATTACAAGGAGCCACATGTGACCTCTTCCCTGGGAGAGGGACAGCAGAGAAGGGGGGAAGGGAGACCCCGAATAGGGCAAGATATGACAAAATAACGAGGTATAAATTACCAAGGGCATATGAGGGAGGGGGGAAAAGGGAGGGAGGGGGGGAAAAAAAGGAGGACCTGATGCAAGGGGCTTAGGTGAAGAGCAAATGCCTTGAGAGTGATTGGGACAGGGAGTGTATGGGTGTGCTTTGTACAATTGATGTATGTATATGTATGGATTGTGGTAAGAGTTGTTGGAGTCCCTAATAAAATGTAAAAGAAGAAAAAAAAAAAAGTTAAAACATAGTAATCTGCCATGGTTACATCACCATAGGGGACCTGGGTGCTGGATCTTGCTTTTTGCTGGATCTGGCTCCCGCATATGACCTGTTCACCGAAAGTTCTTTGGATTTAAGCCAACAGCTGCTATATTACTTGTGATACTGGAAGTCGGCAGCAGCTTGTCACCTTGCCTATAAATCTTCCACTCCTTGGCCTCTATACTCAGAAACCTGTCATATGACCTGCCAATCTTTGATTCATCAGCCCCTGCACCCCTGTAAGGAGAAGAGTCCATTCAGGAGAAGAGTCCATTCCAACATCTGACAACCTTGGAATTTGCCCACATCTACAACTATGTGCGTTTTTTCCTTGATGTAACACTCTCACTCTCTGTTTCTATATACTTTCATATGTATATGTATTTTCACATTCATACTTATATCTATCTAAAACAATATCTAGTTTTACGCCACTTGAAAACCCAGCCTAGGACAGGTGAGAGAGAATTTAAGAAGTTTTGAAAAATTATCCTTGCCTGGGTACTACTCATTTAAACCTGATCTAATTGTGATGGGATGCAATCTGGGAATTGGTATGTTTAAACCCTCCTGTGATCACTATCATGGAGAAACTTTGCTTTAAGAACAATGGTGTATATAAGAATAAGAGATGCATCTATGATTTACTTCAGAAAATGCTGTTAACAACAAAACTGCTAAAAGTAGAACTGTTAGCACCTTATAACTGTGTCTACAGTTAACAAATGTTCAACAACATGCACATATATTTCTGAAATATACTTAACTATCACAAAACTAATACAATTTCTACTAACTGTAAACTTTGGGTAAATTTTGTTGACATCCCTATCGTCATATAAATATTTTGTAGTTTTATATTTTAATGTATGCTTATCTTTCATGAAAAATGAAATTAAAGCATGAGAGTTAAGCTTTGTGTCAACTTGGCCAAGCCAAGATTCTCAGTGATTTGGCAGTTAAGGCTGAGTAAGCCCCCATTTTGTGATCTAGCCCAATACAATTAATTCCGTAACGGGATCTCCTATGAGCAACCCAGCAGTTGTAAGATTACAATAGCATGCAACTCTCTTAGTCAGCTCATAGGCCTGACACAACTGTAAAAACTCCTCCTCAGTGGTGTGCCTGCTTCTGATGTAAGTGGATATTGTGGAAAGCTCATCAATTATTTGCTAGATCTGGACCCTGCATCCGGTTTACCAATCTCTGGCTCTTTGGAATTGGGCCAATTCTTGCCATTTTGCCTACTGATCCTGGGAGTCATCAGAAGCTTACTATCTGACACTAGATTCGTTTGGCTCTTCAGTCAAAAATTTGACTTCTTGAACTTGAATTCATTTGCCTCTGCAGGCACATACATGTGGTCTTCCTCCTGATCATGGGTTCATCAAACTACAAATCTATGCAAGTCAGGAGAAGCATCCAGCTTAGCACCTGACTGATAGTCTTGGAATCTGCTGGACTTGAACTTTACCACATTTAAAACTGTATGTGTCATTTTCCCTAATATATATATATTTGTGTTGCTGGTTTTGCTTCTCTATAAAACGTCCCCTAAAACACGTGACTAATTCATTTTTCTAGGCATACAAAGGAAATTTTGAAAAGCTAGTAAAATGTAGTCATGTCCTGGCAATTCACTAAAAGATTGATTTATATCAATTTTAAAGAAAGTGTAATTAGTTATTGCTATATTCATCCTAATTCTTTGACAAAATATCTAAAAACAAAAGCTTGTATTCCATTTCTCCAAAATGGCCTTCTGAAGCTGCTTAAAATACCTTTATTATTCTCAGGCTTGGCAATGGAACATGCTCATTTTTCGGATACTGCTCTGAGATTAATTTTGGCAGTACCAAGATTTACACATTGTAAGCTAAAATTAAATAGCATTAATAGAAAATGTATTATGGTCTGGATTTGAATAATATTGCTTTAAAATAAATAACAGATATAATTCAATTCTAGAGTCTAAAATTTCATCAGTTGTCAAAAAGTTTGGAAAACATCTGTGTCTGTTATCAAATATACTTTTAAAATAATTTATTTTTTTACCAACTTTGAATGGTCTTAGAGGATTTGAATGTCTCACATTTTGGTGTTGTTGGTGGAATTGTGGATCAGCAGTTCAAATCCACACACTTCTCCATGGGAGAAAGATGAGGCTTTCTGTTTCTGTGAAGATTTTCAGGCTCAGAAACTAATAGGGAAAGTTCTACTCTGTCCTATGGGATTAGTATAATTTGTAATTGACTTCATAGCAATGGAGTTGGCTTTTTGTAAGCTTGTGTTTTGTTTTGGTTGTGGATATCAATTATGTTTGTTCAGGACAATTTGTATTACATGAAGTATGTATTTCCCTCCTTTAACAATACCATCCTATTTGCCATCCTCTTCAGTGCAAAGGCTGATCCTCTTAAGTGGAAAGTCATGATAATTAGCTAAAAAAGGAAAGAAGAGGGATAGAGTAGGAGGGAAAGAGGAATATACATATCAGTTATAATCAACTTGATAATGAATGAGTGATATATATATGATAATGCACCAAAATGTTAATGAAAAATGAAATTAAAATACTATAAATTCTTTTATGAAATTTTCAGCTTCCAGAAGCTTTCTCATGTGCATTGAGATGTTCAGAGAAGACATGGAAAAATGAAACCTCTATTTTCTATAAATTATCTAATCATCCTCCTGGGATTGGTAGGTGAAACTTGAAGTTGCTTAGAAGGTAAGTTATTGTAGTCTTCTGAAAAAAAAATTCTGGTGGACTTCTAGAAATAATGAAAACCTGAGACCACATAAAACAATACGTATGATAATCCTGGAATGCCATATTTCAGAGAAAAATCTTTAGAAGAGGAGCAGAAACAGCCAGAAGAGAGCTAGAAAGGTGGATTGTTATCTGGCCCGAGGATGCTGTTGTTTTTGATCTTCTGTAAACAGCGACCTGCCTTTCGCAAATACACACCAGTGACTATTGACAAGAAAGGTGGGCTACTCCCTTGTTATTCACACTCTCCTGGTCATCCTAAGTGTGGCTAGTCCCCATGCTAACCCACCCCGTGGCCAGTGATAGCCCATTACTGCGCCTCCTCAGCTCGGCCTGAAACTGGTGCCATGACATTATATATTAGATATTGGATGCCTCACTCCTGCATCTGGAGAGTTATGAACTAATGTTCTTTAGGCCAGCAGAACACACTGTTTTGAGTCCCTGGCCAACTGTAAACAACCAAGAAATCCTCCCCTAACCAGACACCCTGCTGTTAGGTACTTTCTAGGACCACACGAATTCCTTCTGGGAGAAAAGAATCCTGACCTCAGTCACCATCTGAAGATGCCTGAGCTACTTCCAGGCCAGATACCCTGGCCAAGACAACATGTAGGCTGGCAGCCCCCACCACCTATGTGGAGATAGGAGACATCAAGATAGATTCCCCCCAAATTACCACAAACATCATTGCTCTTCATATAATTATCTGGTATATGTAGGCATTTGAGCATGTCACCTCTGCCTAGGGTTATACAAGAAGTTATCAGCCAAACCTGAACACTCTTTAACATAGTAGGGAACACACCAGAGTCAACAGACATAAAACTAGACTGTCCTTGACAAAAGGAACACAAGATCATCATATTCTTGTTGGCCCTGCTGAGTCCATTTCAACTTATGGTAACCACATGTGAGGGAGTAGACCTGTTCCATAGGGTATGTGTGACCAAATCATCAGCTCTTTCTAATCTGAAGCCTGAGATGTGTTTAAACCACCAACCTTTCATTTAGCTGCAAACCACTTAACCGATGTACTACAATATCACTACATACGTAAGTTGCCCTACATAGTTGCTAAATAGTAGTTGATTCAAAACCTGGCACTTCTGAGTTGGCCATAATGAGTGTTATCGGCGCAAAGGTGATTTCTATGGAATACAGGTAAGATGTACCTTTTTATAAATTCTAACACTGTCTATCCACCAGTGGCATTTGTTTTTTGGATTCAATAATACATTTCAAGGGCCACACAGTACTCACAGATTATACTTACAGTTAAGAGATTTATTAAGGCAGTAACTAGGTGAAACTCGGATTCAGGATTTTCATGCTAACACTAAGAATATAGATCACCACAAAAAACCACACGCATCATTTCCGTAGTTCCTGAATGCTTCCTCCCACCACTACCATGACCCAGTTCTACCTTACAAAGCTGGCTAGACCAGAGAACACATGGGTTCCGATAGGAGCTCCGGACACATGGAATTCAGGACATGTAAACCCCTCAGGAACAGAAGTTAAAGTAGCTATATCTTGAGGGGAGGGGGAGGGTCAGGGAAGGGGAAGGGGGAGAAAGAGGGAACCCATCACAAGGTTTGATACATAGTCCCTCCCCACCGAAGGGGACAAATAACAGAAATGTGAGTAAAGGGAGTCAATAATAATGGCAATAAATAATTGATCAAGGATTCAAGAGAATGGGAAGGTGGGGAGGGAGGGGAAAAAAGAGGACCTTATACCAAGGGTTCAAGTAGAACATATTTCAGAAATGATGATGGCAACATAGCTACAGATGTGCTTGATATGGTTGATGTATGGAATGCTATAAGAGCTGAAAGAGCCCCCAATAAAATTATCTTAAATTAAAAAAAAGAATATAGATGGAAAACATATGAGCAAAGTCTCCCTTTTACGTCAGGGAAGCTCTCTGAGCTTCTCTCAGCCTTGGGAGTGAGCCGGCCCTGGTCTCCTCAGCCATGCAGGCCTCTTTTCAGCCCTAAAGGCAGACTTTGACCCTGCTTTCTGTCACCACTGACCCTCTCACAGGGTCCATTTCAGGCCTAATGTTACCAAACGTGCTGCTGGACCCCTTCAAAACCGGTTACTGTCTTCAGAGTTATAGCAATCGGCCTGTGTTACAGCTCTTCTCTCTTCCTTCCTTCTACTTCTTTCTGCTGTTTCCTTTCTTGCTTCTGTCTGTCAGAAACACCTCTGTGGAGATGACTGCATATATATATATATATATACCACCCACACCAACTTCAATGCACCGCTGTTCCCTCAGGGCTATGACCTGACCAATCCTTTCTCTGTAGGTTACTGACACTTCATTTGCATAGTGTATGGACCAATTCCATCAAGATACATACCAGTTACAAGATAGGCTGCAGTCAAAGGCTAAGCAAAATGTATCTAACCATCTTTATTCCAAGCTTACTCAGGAAATGTCACTCAAATTGGACAATGAAAAAAGACCATCTGCAACATAAAACCAGACAAAGATAATTTATCCTCAAGGATAAGAGGTGGAAAATATCTCATTCTTTATTTTGATGGAAAGAATAACGGGAAAAGACTACATAAAAGATTCCATTTTAGAAAAATAGTTTCAGTGACTTCTTTATTTAATTTTACTTCACTAGTTACCAGGGATTGCATGTTTGATCAATTTTCCACTGAAATTGGAATGCAAAAGTTGGAAACAAAGAGGAAGGAACAGTAGTTAGAAAATATGTTGGTGATAAAAATAAATCTGGAGAATACATGATAGAATTTTACAAGACCAGTGACTTGTTCGTAGCAAATATCTTCTTTCGACCACATAAACAGTGACTGTACACTTGGACTTCTACAGATGGAATATGCAGAAATCAAATTGACAACATCTGTGGGAAAAGACAATATAGAAGCTTACTATCAGTAACTAAAACCAGGGAGGACTGATTGTGGAACAGATGACAATTGCTCATAGGTTGAAGCTAAAGGAAATTAGAAACAACTCCCAAAGAGTCGAAATATGGCCTTGAGTGTGTCTCACTTGAATTTTGAGACCATCTCAAGAAAAGATTTGCTTCAATGAACAAGAAAATGAAAAATGTTTTGAAACTATTTACAGTAGCAATTGTACAACACTTCTTGATGTGGCTGAACAATTGAATTGTATGATGTCTGGATTACCTCCTAACAAAATAGTTTTTTTTAAAAGACAAAGAGGAATAAAGATCAAGGTGGATATCAGAAGGGACTCTGAAATTTGCTTCTAATCACAGAGTAGCTAATGCAAATGGAAGACATGATGAAGTCAAAGAGCTGAGCAGAAAACTTCAAGGGTAACTCAAGAAGACAAAGTAAAATATTATAACAGTCCTAGAATTAGAAAATAAAAAATGAGTAACATTTACAGAATATCTTAAACTAAAGGAACTCAATTAAAAATTCAATCCTCAAATTGTAATATTAAAACATTGTATGACCAAGATATTGAATGATGCAGGAATCATCAAGATGGAAAGAATACAGTCATTGTATCAAAAAAGAATTGATACCACACAATTTCAGGAGGTAGAATAGGAGTAGAAACAGGTGTGGAAGAAAGAAGTTCAAGCTGCACTGAGAGCTTTAGCCCAAAACAAGGCTCTAGGAACTGATGAAAATCCAATTAAAATGTTTCAACAAGCTGATGTAACACTGAAAGCACTTACTAGTCCATGCCAGGACATTTAAAAGACAACTCTTTGGCCAACTGACTGGAAAATAACCATATTAATACATTTTCCAAAGAAAAGTAACCCACAAAATGTTCAAACTGTAGAACATTATCATTGCCGTCACATTCAAGTAAAATTCTGCTGAATCATCCAATAACTCTGCAACACTACATTTACCAGAAGCTGCCAGAGGATCAAGCCTGATTCAAAACCAGAGATGGAACAGAGGATATCATTACTGATGGCAGATGGACCTTAACTGAAAGCAGAGAATACCAAGAAGATGTTTATGTATGTTTTCTTCACTATGCCAAGACATTTGACTGTGCAGGTTAGCCCACTAGATGGGTTGGAATCCCAGAACACTTCTTTGTACTCATTCGGAACTTGAACATAAGAGGCAGCTGTTCTAACAGAACAAAGTAATACTGCATGGTTTAAAATCAGGAAATGTGTGGGCAGCATTGTATCCTCTTATTCAATCTGTATGCCTGGAAAATCATCAGAGAAACTAGATCATATGAGAATAAGATGGCACAGGATTTTAGGAAGGTTTAATAAATAACTTACAATATGCCAATGGAACAACCTTGCTTGCAGAAAGTGAGGAGCACTAGAAATGCTTGCTGATGAAGATCAAGGGCTGCAGTCTTCAGTGTGGATTATGACTCAATGTAAAGAAGACCAGTCTCTTCTCAACTAGATCAATAGGTAACATCGTGAGAAATGGATAAAAGGTTGAAGCTTTCGAGGACTTTGTCTTGCTTGGCTATACAATCAATGTCCATGGAGGCAGCTGTCAGGAGATCAAACGAGTTAGTGACATTGGGTGGAACTGCTGCACAGGACCGTTTCAGTGTTGAAAAGCAAAGATGTTACTTTGAGGAATAAGGTGCATCTGCTCCAGGTCATGGAAATTCACTTGCCTCATACGCATGTGAAAGTTGGACAATGAAAATGCGAGACCAAAGAAGAATCCAAGAATTTGAATGTGGTACTACAGGAGAATATTGAAAGTACCATTGACTACCAAAGGACAAAGAAGCCTGTCTTAGAAGAGGTATGGCCAGAGTGTTGCTAAGAGACAGGGATGGGGAGAATTTGCCTTACCTAATTGGACTTATGGTCAGCAGACACCAGTCCCAGAAGAAGGACATCATTCTTGGGCGAAGAAAAAGAGGAAGGCCCTCAATGAGATGGGTTGACACAGTGGCTGCAACAGTTGACTCAAGCATATGCATAATTTTGAGAATGGTGATGAACTGGGCAATAATTTTTTCTGGGTCTCTGAGTTGTAACTAACTCAATCGCAGCTAATAATTACTAGTAATGTTGAGTATTACCATATTTTTCTATTTTTCATTTACATTTTCCCTGTATTTGATCCTATTTTTCCCATTTGTTTGTGTTTTATTTATTTTAATAAATCATTTTATGGGGTGGGGCTCTTAAAGCTCTTATAACAATACATACATCGCTTGTATCTAGTACATTTATACATATCTTGCCATCATCATTTCCAAAACATTTTCTTTCTACTTGAACCCTTGGTATAAGCTCCTCATTTCCCCCTCCCCCACCTTCACATCCTCTTGAATCCTTTATAATTTATAAATTGTCTTTGTTTTCATATTTTACACAATCTGCTGTCTCCCTTTACCCACATTTCTGTTGTTCATTGAGTGGGAGTGGGGGTGAGTGGGAGTTGGTGTGGGGGTGAGATATATGTATATCATTGCAATCGGTTCCCCCTTTCTCCCATTTCACCCCCCACCTTCCCCATACCCCCACAGTATCACTACTCTCTTTATTGTTCCAAAGGTTTGTATTTTTAAATTGAATTTTATGTTGTTTTTTACATAAACTTTCCTTTGCCATTTACAGGTACTGAATGCTTTCATTTTCATTACCTTTACTGACAGTTTTCTTCTTATCTGTTTTTATAAAGACTTATTTTAAATAAAAATATTATATTTTTAATTTTTGCTTATTGGTGTTTTTTTCAACTGATTATTTTCAAATTATTCCCCCAGTTTAATATAAAATGGATTTAAGATCCACATTTGGAGATTGTATTTCGTTGTATTTCTTAACCTCAAGATAGTATGTTGTCACTTTCCCTGTATAATATATCTGTGTGCATGGGTGGAGGGCTGGGGCTGCCACAGGTTTCTGTGTATAAAGGGCACAGGAAGACACCAGCTCCATGCAAACGGCAGCCCAGGGTCATCCCAGTCCCTACTGTCCTCAGATGGGGAACTCTGCAGTGGAGCCTTGGTAGGAGCTTGCAGCTTTAGGAACTTGAGCTTGAGTTCAGTTCTTGGATAGAGGGTTGGACTTACTTTAAGCCGTAGCTTTGGACTTTGGCCAGCATAACCTCAGGCTCTTGGAAACACATGCTCAAGTCTACTTCCCAAGCTTGGGATGGTCAACGTGGGTGTTTTGAACAGGGTTCTCTAGAGAGACAAACCAGATTTCTAGTAATTATATATAAATATATTTATAAAGATAGATATATATTCAAGAAATAAACCGTTAAATAATATACAGATAGATAATACAAGAAATTAACAGTTAAATTATAAAGCAGTGAGACACTAGCAGTCCTTCAAGTTTTGAGAGCTGCCAGGTGCCAGTTCCCTTCTGTGGAGAGAGCTGGGCTATATATACCCAGGCAGCAAACAGCAAGGCAGGTCCCCAACTGTCATCAACTGTCGGTCCCCAGCTCCAGAGATGAACATTCCAATCGTGTGGGCTTAAAGGGACCTCAACTTACAGTGACGCAGTCCACAGGCTAGGCATCCCACAGGAAGTATACCCCTTTAAACTGAGGCACAGAACAACCAAGGTGAGGCTCACCGAGCCATTTATCCCTCTGCCCTTAAGTTAATCCTACTTGTGTTTATCGGCCAGGCTGGCACAATAAACTATAGCAGTGGGCTACTTGACTTTGCTTGCAGTAGACTCCCCTGGGGATTTAGCTTCGAGCTATGCAAGAGCCTTGGTACCCTCCACATGAGCATGCATGACCTTGGTGTTGCCCTGCATTTTATTCAGGCCCTTCTTTTTGTGCTTCTTGGAAAAGCACATATTCTTCAGGAATTTGAGGGCCAGCCCTTACCTTTTTGGGGGCTGTTTTTGGGGGCTGTGTTTCTTGGGCTTAGCTATGTCAGCATTGATATTTGCTGCTTCCAGAGACCGAGGGACCTGAAAGAGAATCACATAAGATTCTTTCTGTAACTAACCGAGATTAAAAATAAAATTGGAATATAGAAGAAAAATTGATTTTCAAAGTAATCTTATATATATACAAATGATATTTTCTTCTTAAACTATAAAAGCATTCACCAATACTTTTTTTTGAGCTTTGGCATGTAATTGTATCACGGGGATTTATTAGGTACATAAAAATCAGTATTTATGCATTTCCCCCCAAGTCCTTATTGCTTAGATTAAAAATGTACTGGTTATAGTAGAAAATTTTATTCAAAAAGGGGATGCGTTCCACAATTCTTTTTTATGAAACCAATAAAACCATGAATGATACCGAAACTTGAAATGATATTACAAGACACAGGATTTGAAAACAAATCTGTCTCATGTGTAAAAATGTAAGATTTCTAAATACAATGTTAACAAACAAGGTGATATACTAGTAGGCCAATATAACTCAAGCAGGATTTTTTTTTTCCTTGAAGGCAGGGTGATGTTCTAAAATTGATTGTAGTGATGACTGTACAATTCTTTTTGATTTACTTGAACACTCAATTGTATGATATGTCAACTATGTACCACTCAAATGGCTAACAATCAATCTAGGTGATTTACCTATTAAAGATGGTGAAGAAAATCATATGGTCATCTAAATACTTGTATTTGATCAACTTTAACACTTTTATTATTAGAATATTCAGAAAATGAGGAATAATAGAAAGGAACTTCACATCTTGATTAAGAATATCTTCCCTAAACCTACAATATATACCTTAATTAATGAGAAATTATAGAAAACTTATTTTGGGGGATCAAGAATGGCCCAATGATGACTCCAATGTCACTTTTCTTAAACAGTTTTCCAATTCCTAAAGACTGTAATGAGATAAAATGAAAAGAAATAAAGGGGGAATATTGGGAGAAAAATGAAATGAGACTCATTATTTGAAGATAATATTTTTCCCTGTGGAAAAAGTACAAAAACAAATGAAAAACTATTATACATAATCAGAACTACTAAGTGAATTTAATAAAGAAATTGCATATTTGGTTACTACATAAACATAATTTTTTGCAAATTAGTTTCAAGAAAATATCAAATGAAAAGTTTTTAAATGGTACTAAATACAAAGGGAGAAAAGCACACAAAATAATTAGGAATCAGGTAAACAAAACATGCAATTCCTCTATGCTTAAAGCAAACATTTCTGCCAGCCAAATAGGGAATTACACCAAATGTTTGGATTAAAGATTTCAAAGTTGTAAAGTGGTCTATTGTCCTCAACATCATCTCAAATTTTGTTGCAATCTCAAGAAAGATCCGAGAAGGATTATTCATGGAATTCAACAGCTTATTCTAAAATTCATATGAAAACACAAAGGACCAAAAGTGAGCAGTGAATTTTTGAAAGCGTTAAATACTAAAAGACTTACATTGTACAGTAGCAAGCCCAATTATAGGGAAATACTATTCTAGACATTGTAGTGTTGGTATAAGACAGAACAACTTGACCAACCCCCCCCCCCCAGCAAAACTAGAATGAATAGTTTAGAAAATAGATTCCTGTTTTATGTGGCCAGCGGAGTCTCCTTAAAGGTTTATAGAAATGAAAAGGATTGAATCAATAGGTTGTTCATTGGGGGAATAATGAACCTTTTCCTTTATAACACTATATACACAGATACATTTAAGCTTGATTATAAATTCAAATGGGAAAATTAAAACAATAAAGATTTTAGGAGAAAATAAGGAACATATCACTGTGACCCTGAGGTAAAGAAATCACTCCTAATGCTTTCTTATAGAGGAGAAAAAATTTGGTAAACATAAAATATGATAAATTAAATCATATTCTATTAAAATATTACAGTTATCAAAAGATAGGAGTGTGGGAAGAAGCAGCACATAGCATGGAGAATATTTTTACTCTTTGTGTATATATGATGATGAACTTATATTCAAAATTATAAAGGCAGTATATGTGATATATATAGAATGAAAAACTGTAAAGCTAGTGTAAAATTGTATTAAATACTTCAATAGGAATTTCATAAAAGAGAATATCCAAGTGGAATATCCACTTAAATAAAGGGGCTGAGTTTCAATAAATAATGTGTAGATGAAATTTAAAATAACAATGGAACAATCCACACACTCACTCTAAAACCAAACTAACCACCTGCCATCAGGTGCATCCTGATTTATAAGACATAGAACCCAAAAAGGATTTTCCAAAATTATGTCTTTGTAGAAGCAGACAGCCCATCTTTTCCACATAGAAAAGCTGGTTAATTTGAACCTCCCACCTTGGGGTTAGCAGCCCAACTTCGAACCCTCTAGAATAATTTAAACCCACTAGAATATAAAAAAAATTGTAAGTTAGACAAACTGACAAGGTTTTATAATAACAATAATTCTCATGCTTCGTTAGCTGCAATGTAAATTGGTACACTGCACTTAAAAACATACTCAGATGTGTATATAAAAGCTAAAAATATGCATACCATGGTCCAAATCTTCTGCATCTGGCCTGAAACTGGCAGCTTCCTGTCAACGTACAGGTGAACAGTTGTTGGATAATCTTCAGCAATTGTTTTGCATGCTATACTAATTTTATTGTTCTATAATTGGAGTGTTCTCTTGGCTATGGGTCACTTCTAGTCAGTTGGCCAAGTAGCTAACGTCCAGATTTCCTGGCACAGACTAGTGAATTCTTCAACTGCTATGTCAACTGTTGAAACATGTCAATTGGTATTTCATCAACTTCTGAAGGCTTGTTTACACTTGATCTTAGCCAAATGGCTGCGAAGCGATCTGAAGGCTTGTTTATGGTTAATGCTTTCAGTGCAGTTTGAAACTCTTCCTTTAGCACCACTGGGTCTTACTCACATACTACCTTCTGATGTAGTTGAATGTTGTCTAGCTCCTTGTGGTAAAGGCTCTGTGTATTCTTTCCATCTTCTTTGGATTCTTTTGTAATCATTCAATATCTTGCCAATAGAATTTTTCAAAATTCCAAATTACAGCTTGAAATTTTTCTTGAGTTCATTCAGTTTAAGGTCTGCTGAATGTCATTTTCTAACTAGGTTTTTATATAATTCATTGTAGTATTTTGCTTTGTATTTTTGAACAGCCCTTTGAAATTTTCTATTAAGCTCTTGGACTTCATCATTTCTTCCATATGCTTTGGCTAATCTATGACTAAAAGCAAGTTTCAGAATACCTTTTGACATCCATTTTGATATTCTCTTTCCTTCTTGTCTTTTTAATGAGTTTTGCTTTCTTAGTGTATGGTGTTCTTGCTGTTGTCCTACAATTCATCAGGACTTCTATCCTTAGCATCTGGTAATTAAAATCTGCCCTTGAGATGTTCATGAAAATCAGATATACTCAAAGTTGTAATTTGGCTTTTGTTGACTTTTTTTTCATCTTCTTCAGTTTCAACCTGAAATTACATGTGCGCTATTGACGATCATTTCAACAGTCAGCCTCCAGCCTGGCTTTAGCTGCTGATCTTGAACTTCTCCCATGGATTGAGTCTTCATCATCTTTCCCATGGATATAATAAATTTGATTCCCATATAGTCCATATGCCAAAGGCCATGTGTACAGTTGATGTTTGTGTTGTTGACAAAAGTGTTTGCAATGAATTCATTGGGCTTACAAAATTTGATTAGGCAATACTGTTTCATTATATTACAAAGACTGTATTTTCCAACTATTTCTTTTCTTTGTTCTCAACTTTTGCATTCCATTCTTCAAGAATAATCAATGCATTTTTATTATAAATTTGATCGATTTATACTGAAGATAATGGTAGAAAATTTCACTTTCTGTTTTACTTGCTTTAATGGATGGTGCATAAATTTAATTAATAGTGCTATTGACTGGGTTTCCTTGTATGCAGATAGATAGTATTCTACCACACACAGCATTTCATGTCTAGCTAGAATTTGAAATATCAGTTTGATTATTTCTGTTACCATTCCCCTTTAAACTGTCATTCTTGGCTGCCAATCTGTCCAGTGATCTGCTTCTATGATTCAAAATGGCCAATTCCAGTCCATTTCAGATCACGAGTGCCCAGAATATTCACCTTTAGGTGTTCCATTTCATTTTTGAAAACTTCCTATTGTCCTTGATTAATACTTCCTATATTCCAAATTCTGATTAGTAATTGATAAAGCAGCTGTTCAAATAAAGCAAGGAACTATTGCATGGTTTAAATCAAGAAAGGTATGCATCACGATTTTATGTTGCTATCATACTTACTCAATGTGTATGCTGAGAAAATAATCAGAGAAACTGGGTGTGTTAGTCGGGGTAGACTAGAGAAACAAATCCAGAGACACTCAAATGTTTGTAATAGATAAATTTATATCAAAGAGTAATTGTATATTAAGAAAACATCCTAGCTCGGTCCAGATCAAGTCCATAAGTCAGATAATAGCCCATATGTCCAATACCAGTCTATAATTTCCTCTTCGGACTCACGCAACACATGCAATGACATGAATTCAGGAAGATCACAGGCCAGTGGGTGGAAAGTCTTTTGAATGCAGTGGCAGTGGAAGCGTCTCCATGTGGCTTCTCCAGCTCCAGGGCTCTGGGTCCATCAAGAGTCTCCATGTGTCTTGTCAGAAGGGAGGCAATCAGATGGGTCTGTGTATATCTGGACTCCAGTGAGCTCCATGGTGCCTCCAAATGAGGTCATAAAGCTGCGACTTGATTGACAGGCTAGACTCCACCTTTTTCAAGTTCACAACAGATTATGTAACCACCACACTGGATAAAATGAAGATGATTTCAGCATCAGGATTGAAAGAATGCTTATTAACTACCTGTAACATGCAAATGAAACAGCTTTGCTTGTGACCAATGGGTAGGACTGGAAGCACTGCTGATGAAGATCAGGCCTCGCAGTGTCCCGTGTGGATTCTAATTCTATTCAAAGATAACCAGCACTCAATCCTCACAATTGAACCAGCAAGTACCAGCATGAGAGCTGAAGAAAGGTTGATGTTTTCAAGGATTTTGTAAGGCTTGTACCCACAGCCAGTGCTCACGGAAGCAATAGTCCAGCTATCAAACGACATTGCATTGGGAAGATCTGCTACACAAGACATCTTTAAGGTGTTGAGGGACAAAAATATTACTTTGACAACTGATGTGTGCCTGACCCAGACCATGGTATTTTCCACTGCTTTCTATGAATGTGAAAGTAGGACATTGAATAAGAAAGACTGAAGAAGAATAAGTGCATTTGGATTCTGGTGCTCATGAAGAATATTGAAATTACTACAAAGAACACTCAGATCAGTCTCAGCATGAAAACGAACAGCTAGAATACATCTAAGAAGCAAGCGTGGATAGACTTGGTCTCATGCACGTGGGACACATTATCAGGAGGTACAAGTTCAGGGAAAAAGACATCATACTTGGTAAAGGGGCCTGCAAGGAACAAGAAGGTCCTCTCTGTAAGATGCTTGACATAGTGGCTGCAACCATGAGTTCGGACATAAGAACAATTGTCAGGACGGTGCAGGACCAGACAAGAGTTCACTGTTCTGTACATTGGGTCACGATGGTGCAGGACCAGGCAGGAGTACATTGTGTTTTCCATTGGGTCACGATGGTGCAGGACCAGGCAGGAGTACATTGTGTTTTCCATTGGGTCACGATGGCGCAGGACCAGACAGGAGTACATTGTGTTTTCCATTGGGTCACAATGGCGCAGGACCAGACAGGAGTACATTGTGTTTTCCATTGGGTCACTAGAAGTTGGGACTGCCTTGATGGCACCTAACAACACCAGCAACAGTGATGCAACTACTCCCTTCCCAAGTAGAAGATAGAAACCTTATCAGTGTATGAAAACAAGAGAGATACATATCACGACCTTAATACAGACACAAAAGAGTCCACGCTAGTAGATTCAAATTATAGGAATTTCAAAATTTTCAAGAGACATCGATGTTGTTAGAAGTGAACATGGAAGCCCTTATGGCAGAGTATATGGGTAAGAAGGCAAAGTATAACTTTCTTAATTCGAGTAATGTTGTCTATTTATCTTTGGGCTATGTATTTGGGCTTATTCACATTAGACAAGTCATAAAGTTGTTCTATAAATTATCTATACGCTATTTTGTACATGAAATTTAAGAATAAATTTATACATATGAGCTTGATGATAGAATAAAAGAAGGAAGAGGTAAATAAAATCAAGTAAGCTTAATTAATTATTTCACTCTAATTCTAATATTTAAAAAGCTGTGTCTTGTCAAAATTAGGTTGAGATATATGTGGAAATTTAATATTCACCAGTTGGTACTTTTCACAATCTAGAGACTGTCTAAACTGTATCCAAACCAAAATTATTACCTATTTGACTTTTATCTTTGCTTGGCTTCCTTCTTTTATAAATTTAAGATCGTGACATATTAGTGTGTGAAATACTGATGAAATGTTTAGTTTTCAAATATATATATCTTACACTCTCCAGTGTCTCCCTCACCCCCTTTTCTGTTGTCCATCTCCCGGGGGGAGAGAGTTATAGATAGATCATTGTGATCGGTTCCCCCTCCCCCCACCTCCCCCTTCCCCTCCTGATATTGCTGCTCGCAATATTGGTCCTGAGGGATTTATCTGTCATGGGTTCCCTGTATTTCCAGCTCTTATCTTTACCAGTGTCCATCCTCTGGTTTAGCCGGATTTGTAATGTAGAATTGGGATCATGATAGCGGGGGTGGTGGAGGGGAGATGAAGCATTAAAGAACTAGAGGCAAGTTGTATGTTTAGTCGGTGTTATACTGCACCCACCCTGACTGGCTCATCCTCTCCCTACGACCCTTCTGTAAGGGGATGTCCAGCTGCCTACAGGTGGGCTTTGGGTCTCCACTCTGCACTTCCCCCTAATTCACAAGGATATGACTGTTTTGTTCTTTGTTGCCTGATACTTGATCCTATTGACATCTCATGATCACACAGGCTGGTGTGCTTCTTCCATGTGGGCTTTGTTGCTTCTCAGCCAGATAGTTGCTTGTTTGTCTTCAAGTGTACATTTCTTCAGTACAACGTCATATTAATTCAATATAATAGCTTGGCTTTTACAGCGGGTGCACAATCAGCTCAAATACAGGGACAATTGTGAGGGAGGCACAGGACCGCATGGTGTTTAGTTCTCTCATGCACAGGGTTGCTATGAGTCAGAATGAACCGCAACACTTGACGGCATAATGTTGCAATCGATTAAAATGTCCCTCTGGCCATACTTCTTTATGTGAGCTATGGTAATTCTGGATTCTATGCTGTAGCAGTTATTCCGTTTGGGAGGATGCTTTCTACTCTACTAATGAGCGGGATTAGGGTGCGATTAAAATCTGACTTTAAGGGAGGGTGAAGCAAGCCACAGCCTTAGTTTCACTGGGGGCATCTTTAGACTCTACTTGACTTTTAACTAGATTAACTAGTGGTTAAAATCCTCGAAAATTACATAATTTTAAATATTAAATTTTTAAAATTTTTATATAACTTTAAACAGATATAAATATATTGGTTAGAAATAGTTCAAAATTTCCATCAGACATATATCTGTTATTTGTAGTGATACTTTGCTAGTAAATAAGAACTAAGAATAATGGTTGTCAATCTAGACAAAAAATTATTTAAACAAAAATTTTCAGAACTTCATTAGGAATAGCACTGTATATACTACTTATTACATGCAACCATGTTTATTAGTAAGAAAGTATATTAATTACTTCATGTTGGACAAAATATATATATTTTTCTTTATATGTGGTCAACAATTAAAGCAGATGAATGTACTCTGCTAAAACGACCTCATCTAGAGAGAGAATGTAGAATCATATGTAGAATGGGAAGAGAAAAAGCTGACATGAGTGTCTGAGAGAGTTAAGGAGTTAAGATTTCTGCTTCAGTGAAACAGTGTTTTAAATAGTACAGAACAGATGGATTAGTCTTTGCTTCCTTCTTTTTCTCCTTTTATAATGAGTTGAAAAATGTTTTATTGTAGATAATAATGGAAAAAATTAAAATCACTTATGTTCACCATATATCAAAATAATATTAAATATTTAATTTTATGTCATTCAATATTTTTACTTCTAATACAAGGAACATGCATGCAGTAGTTCACAGATTGTGAATCATGCTATATATATATACAGTTTATATTCAATGCAAGAGAATCATGAGCATTTCCCATGTGATATTATCTATATATGAATTCATTTAGTATTCAATCATAATTCCCTATTTTGACTTCCTAGTTGTACCATTATAATATTACTGTGCATTAGTATACATAAAGTTTTGTGTATTGCCTAACTGTATTTTTAACATAGCATTAAGAAATAGAAGTCATGCATCAGTGTATATTTTAAAGGTATTCATATATTAGTTGCTCAAATTGAAATTAGTGAGGAGATTTAAAATATTCATATTTGAGACCCCGCATTAAAGAATCTGACTTGATTGATCTGAGGGACAAGTCCAGTTTCTCTTGCTTTTAAATATGAAAGCAGTTTAGAGGCTAATGTGAGACTACGACTAATTCCTACTTCAGCAGAGAGAACAGTTGTCTTCTCAGTCTAGTATGGCATGCTGTCCTATTTGAATCTTTATCAAGTGGGTGACAATGATATCCCAGAGTGTTAATGTGCATTTTTGATTACTACTGAGATGAACATTTTCAATTTTGCTTTGATGAATTGTTTCCTCATATCCTGTGCCCAATTGTTCAGTTGCAATATTTAGCTTTTATTATTTATAGTTATCAAAAGAATTAAACAGCAAACATTCTGTCAAACATGGTAGATTTACCATATATCTTTTAATTTCGTTAAAGAAGTAGAATATGTAAAAATGCAAAATCATTTCATCTAGCTTCATTCATTTAGCTTTCTTATTCTTATCCTCAACTTAAGCAAAATGTCAGCTGACATCATTATATTTCTTAAGTTCAAAATAAAACTACACATCAAGAGTTCATTTTCTTAGTCATCTCAGGCTCCCAGCTTCAGAAGCTACTGAATTATTTCAATGTAGATCATCATTTTGCATGTCACTCAGGCTGTAGCTCTTTTGAATCATACTGTCCCAGACCTGGCAACCAGCTTCTTTGCTTAATTTTTCTTGAAAACTACTCACCCAAGTCATTTTTGTGGATTGACTTTATTCAGAATTTGGGGTAGATTGTGTTCAGAGTATTTATTGTTCAATGTTCTGTTCCCCCCACCGACTGCCACCACCCGCCTCAAGCACACACCCTGGCACCTGTGTTGTTAGTTGCAACTCATAGGGACCCTATGAAACAGAGTATGGGGGCTCATAGGGTTCCCAAGACTTTACAGAGAGAGCATGTGGTATGAAAGTTAAGAACGAGTTTCCTAGCTTGAAGATTAGCAGGTCAAATCCTCTTTGTCAGAGCAAGGTGTGGAATTCTCTTCTTCCATAAAGGGATCCCCCTTGCAAGCTGTGACTTTTCTATTCTGTCCTATCATGTTGACAATGGACAATCTCGGCAGCCACATGCTGCTGTATCTGATGCCCTTTTAGGACTTCTCTTTCAGCTGAAAGCTGAGTGACTAATCTGCATGTCATCAGGACACCTTTCATGTTACATGGTCCTTTTAAGATTGTTTTGACCATTTCACAGACCCCACCTCGGCATTTCTCCCATTTACCCTATATTGTTTTCTATTAACACAAAATTAATTTTAATTCAGCTAAGCCTATGAGTTTATTTTCGTCAGAGTAAACTACTATAAGACACAGCCACCAAATTTCAAGGACATTCTGCAAAAGAATGTTGGCGTTTTTGGTTGTTTTTTTGTTTACAGTCAGGGTTACTGTATGATTGACGCTTCAATGACATGCAACCATTTAGCAATGCTGGATATTTCCAACTGTGTTTCTGCCATGTTTAAGGTCTCTCTCTCTTTTCTAATGCTTCAGATTTTTAATGCTGTTTTTCCTGGAAATTTTCATTAATATACAAATGAAATTGTGAGAAATAATTCATGGAGGTCCCTATTACACTTTGCCCAAATTCTGCAATTAGTAACATATTGAAATTATAGTATATCACAGCTGTGGCATTTGCATTCATATAATCCATTAATCAGAGTGTAGAGGTGGCGTCTAGGCTGACAGTCGGGAGATAGCCAATGAGACTTCTGTGTGGGCATGCCTTCTGAGAATTCTGGGAAATCTGGTACTTCCTCCTCGGAGGCAGGAGGCACCCCTCTCTCTCTGCGACTCCCTGGGAGACATTTGCAGATGACACGCTCCATGGATGCAACCAGACCTCGGGAGCCGGAGAAGCTACAGAGAAACCCCTGCCAAGTGCTGAGATGTTTCCAATGACACTGGATCCACAGACTTTCTACCCAGTGACCGGTGATCTTCTGCATTCGGCGTCACTGCATGTGTTTTGTGAGTCTGAAGAGGACTTTATAGATTGTTATAGGAAATATGGGTTAATAGACTTATGGACTTGATGTGGCCTGGGATGGGATGTTTTCCCAATGTTCAATTGCTCTTGTATATAATCTCTTTCTTATACACATATGTGTGTCCATGGATTTGTTTCTCTAGTCTACCCAGACTAACACAATCTTATTTAAATTTTCCCAGTTTTACTTTATACATGTGTGTGCACGCGCTTGTGTGCTTTAGGTTTAATAAAGTTTTAATAGTTTGGGAAGCACATAAATAGCCCCTCATTTTTGAAAGGTGCTCTTACTAGGTGTAAGAAATAAGGTGTCATGCATTTCAATTATAAAATTCAATCTTTAAAAGTCTAAACAGAAATCCTACTTCCAAGCAATTAATGAACCAAGAATATCTTGCAACTGGAAATATTCAATTCCTAGATTCTCACAATTAAATCACCACTTGACACTCACACATGGTAAATAAAACTTTCTAACTTTGCCAACAACATAGCATAAACATAAATCATATTCTTAATGTAAAACATAATTAAAAATAATAAGACATAAACTAGTTATTAAGGTATATACCTGAGAATACCAATGAAAATACTACCTATCCTTTCTTCTTTAATTTTGAATTACCTTTCCCACCAAGAATGCTGGAACACTTACTAAGTATTACAAATTACTTTATATGGACATCTCCATTTATTTTATGTAATATCCTCTCCCAATTTTTTTTGGAAAAAAAAATCCAGTCATTCATTCTTTCTTCTTCTTTCTTTTGCAATGTCACAAATTTACAACTATATTTTAAATAAAAATCACTGGAGAAACTGTATTTTAAAACTATATCTTTGAAGTATATTATTTTTAATATTAACTTTTGTATGTAAGATTTCCTAGACAATGAAGGATAATGTTACATTTTCCTTTTTGCAATAAGTACATTTAGTTGCTTCGTAGCATTCATTCATTCTTCTACTTTAAATAATATATGATTCTGTGTCAATCTTTAAATTTCTTATTTTTATATTACTTGTCATTTTAAACTTTCCTATAATTTTAAATCATAAATTGTATACTTTATGCTTTTGAACTTATCATTTTCTGATGTAACCTCTCCATAAATGTTGCTAAGTCATTTTCTCTTGAGAAAAATGATCAATTATTAATCAAAGTAGAAAAATAAGTAAGGCAGAAATACATAATGAAGATAAGCTTTATAGGAAAGAATAAATTCTGATCCATGGCACAGTTAAAAGAAACAAGACTTCATGACTAAATTTATTTATTTATTTTAAAGTTCTGTTTTTAATCATTTTATTGGTAACTTTTACAAATATCATAACATTCCATAGTTCAATAACATGAAGCGAAATTGTACAATTGCTACCACAAATCAGTTTCAAAATTTTTTTCTTCTTAAATTCCTTGATACCAGTGCCCCTTTGTCCCCTCTCTCCCCCACCCTAATCCCAAAGAACCTTTATTATGATTATTTTTTGCCATATCTTATACCATCTAATATAGCAATTCACAAACAATTCTGAGGTTGGCTCTCCTCCAGTGGGGTTGTACCATCATCATTGCTAGCTACTCTTTCCCCTATGTCCTACTTCTCTTCCCAAGCCCTCTGAGAACTACTACCCCTGTTATTGCACCTGAAGGATTATCTATCTAGGCTTTCATGAACTGAACAATCTTAATTATACAAATGAACATTTGCAAGTCTGACATGACTAATGAGGTAAAACAAATAAATTGGTGAGAAAAATAGAAAATATTTCCCTCAAATTTTCCCTTTGTGGCATTAATGCGGTTGTTTAACCACATAGCAAATGTGGCCTGCAATAAAGGAGGTTCAAATGTCTTGCATTTGGGGGTTTCATTCCATTGTATTTTGTTTTGCTTCATAGTCGCTACTACAATATGACCTATTCTTTGAGGATTTTCTTTCATTTTACCATAACTCTTTCTACCACAAGGACTCTATCCTAGAGTAGCTCCTTACTGTTGTTTTATTTTGAGAAATAAATTTTAACCATATGGTATCCTATAAGTGATTTTTGATAGTGGATAGTAACTCAAATTATATTAATTATTATTGTAATAAATTTGTTTATTAGCTATAAGGTGACCTCAGGAGTTGGGTTTGATTCAAGTTTGATTTAAAGTTATCCTGGGGCAATAATCTCAGGGATTTCTTCAGTCTAAAGATCTGTTTTATTGTTCTGGTGGTGGTAATGATTTTTCAGTAATTTGGGGACATGTTCCACATTTTTCTCCTTTTCCATCAGTTTCCATAGACTGTGCACCTAATTAGAAATGTCAGAAGTCATGGCCAGGTGTGGTCTCCGTTTTCTGGTCTCAGGATAGATGAGGCTGTGGATCATGGAGACTAATTTCTCCTCGGATTCTTTGTTTTCTTAGTTACTTTTGCTTCGGCCGAGTAAAGACCTCCAGTTGTATCGCAGGTGCTGCTTGCTTTCTTTGACGACTCCAGGCCCTACTCACTAAACTAGGGCCTAGACCACACTTTATGGACTATATGTTATGCTAATAGCTTGACGTGTCCCAGGAGACTATAGTCCTAATTCTGCAAACTCAGAAATATGATCTCACGATGTGTCTGGTTATGCCTAAAAAAGTATCTATAACTAAGCCTGTGCCTTCTAAGTGTTCATTATAAAAGTATATATGGATACATGTGCTTAAAGTCACATAGATGCAGATATATCATATATACATACCTCTACCTATGTAACCAAACTCATTCTATTGAGTCACTTCCAACTGATGGCAACCATGTAGGACACAGTAGACCTGCTCTTGTGGATTTCTCAGAATGTACATTTTTATCGGAGTAGAACACTTCTTTCTCCTATAGAGTGTTTTCAAGCTGCTCATCTTTTGGTTTGCAATCAGCAGCCAAACATGTAACTTATTGCACCACTAAAGCTAAGTATATATATATGTATGTATATGTATATATATGTTCATGTATACATACACATGTGTGCACATATACACAGGTGAGGTTTATTTGTGTTTTATTGACTACACAAAGGCATTGACTCTGCACATCGTACAAATTATATAAAATTTTGAATAAAGATACACAGTGCATCATTGTGTTCGTGCAGAACCTGTATATAGACAGAGCCATAGCTATCGACGTTGGCACAGCAGTGGTTTGAGCAGAACTAGGTAGTGAGGCAGGGTTAGAATCAGGAAAGGTTCGCATTCAGTATTTATTATTTCACCATAGTTATTTAATCTGAATACTGAGTGACTAATTCAAGAAGCTGGACTATCGATGAAGAGCAATACAGCATTAGAACTGGTGGAACCACCTGCCACAGACAGATGGCACAACCTGGCTTGTTGGAAGAAAAGAACACTTATCAGTGAAGGTCAAAGACTAAGGCCCCCAGTGGGTTACATCACAAATAATTTTTTTAATTCTCTCACAATGGGACTAATAAGCAACATAAATGGAGAAAAGGTTGAAATTGTTGATTTCAATTTTATTTGTACTCAGAACAAACACCGATGGAAGCAACAGTCAAGACACCAAATGACCTCATGACATAGAGGTACCTGGAAAACCTTATACGGCGTGAAGTTGGTTAGAAAAGGGCAAATATTGTAGGAGTCCATTACTATAAGATAAACGCCAAGAAAAAGGCAGGCCACTGCTCCCAAGGCAAGTATTCTTCAAATTCAGGCCACTCTGCAATGAAGTAGAGAGTCTGCCCAGCATCCAAGAAATATATATAAACCCTTTTAAATGTACATCTTAAAACCACTTCAACAGAGAAAACCTCACCTCAGCCGGGGTCAGTTTTTCTATATTTGGGGAGAAGGCAATTATTCAGTTGCTGCTACACAAAATTGTTCCAAGGTCACCTCATCCAACACATTCCCACCAGACTGATAGGAAAACCAGACTGGAAATTCAAGTCAAGATAAGGGGCAAGGGCATGGATGTCTCAGAGACAGCAGTTATATTTCTGTTGGTAGGAAAACAGGGAGGAGCAAACTCCAAATTGGGGAGGGAGTACTTATGTGGAACCCAAGGAAAGAACGTACCGAGTCCTGGGTTCCTAGTTGAACACGTTTACCTCATTTCTATGCAGCTTTTGATGACCCAGCCCCTGCTCTGTAGGATGCTGGAATTTTAGACTGTTCTTTCAGGGTCCCCAGGATCCTCCCTCGGCCACGCCAGAAGCGCTCCGTAGGGAAGTTCCACTATGTGAACTGCTCATGACCTCACACTCAAGGCTGAAACTCCCTCGCGTGAGATGAAGCAGATGAATAGTGTTTCGAGGCCCAAGGACCTAGAAATGGCAGGTGTTGGACTTTAGCTCGAATCTCTTGCCTTGAGGGTGTCAATGGATGCTGGCCTGGAACTACCATGTACTACTACATACGTCATACAACGGGGAACCTTGACCCCCACAAAAAATGAAAGTATTTTTTCAAAACTATGCATTTTAAATTTTTTTTTTACAGAACAGTTGTATCACTTTCAAAGTACCATCCATTACACTTAATACATTTGTCAAATCTTCAGTTCCATTCTTGGAAATATTTTTCAAACTCATCTGTTTGGAGGGCTCACAGCACCTCCCCCGTTTTTTTCTGGACCTCTTATAGATAATCAAATCGCTATCCTTTCATGTCCCTCTTCATTCACAGAAACAAAAAGAAGTTGCATGGAGTGAGGTCAAGTGAGCAAGGTGTGTGGGGAAATAGAGGCATGCTGTATTTTTGGCCAAAATCTGGTACGGTGAGATGGCAGCATGAGCAGGTGCACAGACTGTGTAGTGGCAAAACCAGCCCCCCCCCATCTGCCACAAATCAGGCCTTTTTGGCCACATACTGTTATGCAATCTTTTTAGAACTTCTAAATAGAAAGCTCGATTAACAGTCTGACCTTGTGGAACAAACTCCAAATGCACTACAAGTTGACATTTTTGTCCATTTGGGAAGTTGACAGATGTCCAGAATGAGTTTTGTCATCAATTGACATTTCACCTTTTCTGAAATGAGACACTGAAACACTTGAGTTTTTCCCCAAGTGCTGTCCTTGTAAGCTGTGCTCAACATCACAACAGTTTCTGCAGCATTTTTCCCCGAGCAGTAAACAGAACTTCACAGCTGCATGCTGTTCTCTTAAATTGGCCATCAAAAAACCAAAACAACAACAACTACAACAACAACAACAACAACAACAACAACAACAAACCAATGTTCAAGGGAAACTGTTTTCATGAAAAAATAAATTCACTGTGAGCAGAGAGAAACTTCTCAGGAGACACCACTGGGTGGTGATGTTGGCCTAGTGGGAAAAATGCGTACTGTGAAAGCTCTGCTCTGCCCGGTGCAATTCTGTTTTTGGGGGAGTGCCCCCATATATATCACATTTTATTTATCCTTTCATTGACTTACAGAAACTTAGATAGTTTCCATCTTTTTGCTCTTATGAATAGTGCTGTGTTGAACATAAGTGTGCAGATCTCTTATGGTGTCCCTTTTATTCTATCTCTAGGGTGTATGCCTAAGAGTGCAATAGTCGGGTCATATGGAAACTCTACCAGTCCAGAGCTTTGAGAAATTCCCAGACGGTTTTTCACAATGATGGTACCATTTTGCATGAACAGAAATGGGTGTAGGTTCCAGTTTTTCTACACCCCCCAATACTTGTTATTTTCTTTCTTTTTGCAAATCTTCACCATCCTAAACAAACAAACAAACAAAAAATTAAAACCATTGCCATTGAGTTGATTCTGATTTATTGTGGCCCTATAAGTCTGAATAGAATTGCTTCATAGGATTTCCAAGCTTGATAGGCTCTCCATATTTATGGAAGCAGACTACTACGTATTCATCCCATGGAGCCATTGGCTGATTCAAAACATCAAACTTTGGGTTAGTAGCTGTCTTAGTTGTCCAGTGTTGCCATAACACAAATTCCCCAAGTGGATGCCTTTAACAAACAGAGATGTATTCTCTCACAGTCTATGAGCCTAGGAGTCCAGTCAGCATCAGAGGAAGGTTTGGTCCGTTGGCTCATATTACCTTCTTTCCTTTCAGCCTCTTTTGGACAGGAATTCCTTGGAGATCCCCAGATACCTTGGCATATATCTCCCCCTAAGTCTAGAATTCAACAAATGATATTTATCAGTATATCCATGTACTGGATACTGAGCCAGACAGCCCACAATAAGAAGTGAACTACCAAACCAAGGTCCTCACTTTCTTGGAGTTTATACTTAGTAGGTAATACAAATAACAAATTATAAGACAAATAACTAAGTACAAACATTTTAATAATGCTCCAGTTTCATGCACCCTCCGCACAGAGCAATACCTCAAATACTGTTAATATAACTTTCCATATTTACCTTAAAATGCACACACTCTGATCACCGTGATCTTCACTTCGATCACCACCATGTGGACTATTGCCTGTACTGCAGGGTGGTGGAAGTGTTTCTTCACAATACACTTTCATTTTCCAGCTACTGCTTGATAACGCAGAGCAACGGTCACATCGAGCTTACGGAGGAAAGAGTTTATTAAGGAAATTAGCTGGTTTCAAAGAAGTTGAGAAATTCTTGGGATACTGGTGTTCATTCAGCACATGCTGCAGAGCTCCTTCAGACTCTGAATAAATGTCCAAAGGGAACGTCATTCCACTGTAAGCCTCAGTTCCACCACCGTGGGTCAGCAAACTCAGCTCCCTTGAGGTGCCCGATTCCACAAGCGATGTTCAATTGCATCATATACCTGTGAAAGTTAAACATTGAATAATGAAGATTGAAGAAGGTTTGATGTGTTTTAATTGTCATCCTGGAGAAGACTATTGAAAGTCCCATGGACTCCTAAAACAAACCAATGTGCACTGGAAGAAAGATGGCCATAGTGCTCTTGAGTGACAAGGACGACCAGACTTAGTTTCACATGCTTTGGACATGTCATCAGGAGACACCAGTCCCTCAAGAAGGACATCATGCTAAGTCAAGTAGAGGCTCCGTGAAAGAGAGGAAGTGTCTCAAGTGGGTGGATTCGTGCAGTGACTGCAGCAGTGCGCTGAAGCACAGGAACAAGTGTGAGGATGGCATGGGGCCAGGCAGTGTTTCCTGCTGTTGGACATAGGTTCACCGTGGGTCGGAACCAACTCAAAAGTACCTAACGACCACAAGCTGTCTAACTCACCCCTCCAGACAACCTCTGCTCCGTGTCGCCAATGCGTCTTTCACAGGCCTTTGGAGCCTGCCTGCCTGCATGCTGTCTGTAGCCTATCGCTCACTGTCAAGCCTATATCAGAGAACTTAGTTCCCTTTGTGTTAGTCTGTAAATTAAGTGATAATGTTATCAAAGGAATCTTGGTAGCATAATAGTTGAATACTGGTTGCTGAATCAGAGGTTAATGGCTTGAACCTACCAGCTGCTACATGAAGAAAGATGTGACAATGTGCTTCAGTAAAGATGTGCAGAGCCTTAGACACTGGAGAGGGCCATTCTATGCTGTCCTATTGAATCCTTATGAGTTGAAATTGACTCGAGGGCAATGGATTGGAATTATCAACATGGGTTTTTATCCAATTCATTTTAACAATTACGGAGTGTGTATGAGTGGCCTTGTGTTTACGATATACACTGGAGCATTTAGAAATTTTAAAACATTATATCAGAGGGCAGAGTTAGGAGAAAAGACTATTACAGAATGAGAGAGGAAGTAATAAGTAAATGTGGTAAAACACTTAACAATTGGGGATGTGGGTTTGTTTTTTTACTAGCAACTCCCCCACTGTTTCAAAATGATAAAATATGAAAATTCAAAGTAATTTTGTCTAGGATTTATCATTGTTCAAAGGAATTTCTACACCTAGTATGTGTAACAATTTCACAAACGGTAACCTAATAAAAGAAAACATTTTTGATGTTAAAATATTCCTCTATTTTGCTAAGAATCCACTATTTCAGGTAATGTTACTTTGGCTAACTTAAAATGGTAGGTGATGCTGCTGGCCATCTTCTGAGCATGCAAAGATACCATGCAGCTAAAAGGAGTAAACACAGAAGCAACAATCAAGGCAACCCTCCAACCTCCCTTTGATTGTGTAACTAAAAGATTTTCAATCTCGGTTAACATTTTTACTGCCCGTTACTGCTTTCCAGTATGTTTACTTTCTGATATGACACATAGTTTTAAAAGCTCTGTAACTTTAAGATACAGTTACAGTTGTGAAATAGTTTTTGTTTTCTTGAGACTTTTGTTTACTCCATAGATGAATCACTGATGTGTCCCAACAGTTCTTGGGAAACAGGGATCTGTCTCTCGTTAGTGTCACAAATTGTCTTTTCTTGGAAATCATCAAGTAAACTCAAATAAACTCAAATGGAATTTAGTAAAGTTTCTTTCAGACCAAAACTAATTACCTAATGTTTTATAAAAATATGTATCTTTGTTTGTTTGTTTTAAAGGTCTTTACATAAATCTTATACAGAATAAAACTAGCATTCTGCTTCAACTTTCGTACTACATATTGATATACAGTTTTAAAACACGTCAAATCACAAAGAAATGTTGAGTTCTTCATGCAGTAATCTCCCAAAGGTTTTATAGTGTAATTTCAGGTTTTAATTGTAGTTTCTTTCCCGAGGCCTACACAAACATGCTTGTAGCATATTTACGTCTTCAATGGGCACGTGGTACTCTAAAACATTTGATTGCTAGTGAGTCCACACTTTCCCTTACATTCTACTTGATTATTCGGGTTTTTTTTTAAAGGGAACTCTGAATATCCTATTCTTCTCCACCTTTCCTTTTTTATCTTTCCTCTTTTGTCTCCTTTACCTTCTGGGTAAGTAAACCTATTCTCGTACATGGTACTGTCATACGAAATTCCCTGCCATGATCTCACAGTATCGGTGTAACCCAAGAAAATAAATAGGAGGTAAGAAAGCTTGAGAGAAAAAAGATCCTTTCTTTTGGGAGCATTTTTCTGTATGGTCGTTCTGTTGTCCTATGCTTGTCCCCATTCCTTCTGCTCTATTTTGTAGAAAGACTGACTTTGTTTTGTTTGTTTTTTAAGTGGTATATATCCAATGATAGGAAGAAAAAGATACAAGTTTTCTGATAAGAAATAAAAAAATATATACAGAAAGCAGTACATCTGACACACCTAGTAAATGATGTGCTGGACTACTTTGTGGAAAGGACTTAAGTAGAGAGCAATGGGATTTGGGGAGGGCAGGTGATGTACTGGAGGTCATCCAATATGGTCTTTCATAGAAGAATAACTTTGTTCACATAGTCACTTAGCACAGATCATGTATTTCCATGGACATCACTTAGCACCGTGTCATTCTTCAGTAAGTGGTGTCTCCTGATGACATGCCCAAAGCATGTGAAACTAAGTCTGGTCATCTTTGCCACTAAGGAGCACTATGGCCATCTTTCTTCCAGTGCACATTGGTCTGTCCTTCTAGCAGTCCATGGGACTTTCGATATTCCTCTCCAGGACCATAGTTCAAACACATCACACCTTCTTCAGTCTTCATTATTCAAGGACAACTTTCACATGAAGTGAACAAAGTTCACATAGTTCACATGAATTATAGGAATGAATTATCATATTTTATTCTGATTACTGCTTTTACTGTCTCATTTTTTGAATGTATGTTTTCATTTTCTTTTAAAAAATCATTTTGAGGGTTCATACAGATATGAGACTTATCACAATACGTACATGCATTGTCACAATACGTACATGCATCCATTGTGTCAAGCACATGTGTACATTTGTTGCCATCATAATTTTCAAGACATTTCTTTCTGCTTGAGCCCGTGGTATCAGCTCCTCATTTTTTACCCCCCCCCACACACACACAATTTCCCACATGAACCCTTAAGAATTTATAAATGATTCTTTTTTCATGTCTTCCACTGACCAATGTCTCCCTTCACCCACTTTTCTGTTGTCAGTCCCCCAGGGAGGGAGTTATATGTAGATCATTGGGATCAGTTCTCCTTTCTAACCTCTCACCTCCTGATTACCACTACTCTCATGATTGGTCCTGAAGGCTTTCTCTGTCATGGAGTCCCTTTGTTTCTAGTTCTTATCTGTACCCGTGGACATGCTCTGGTCTAGCCATATTGGTAAAGTGGGATCATGATAGTGCAGGGGAGGGAGCATTAAAGAACTCTACGAAAGTTGTATGCTTTATCGGTGCTACACTGCACCCTGACTGGCTCATCATCTCCCCATGACCCTCTGTCAGGGGATGTTCAATTGTCTACAGATGGGTTTTGTTTTCATTTTCATTGGATTATAGTATTTTTCAAAACTCATTTATGACTTTTTATCATGCTAAATCACTTTTGAGTCGTGCTTTAGTTGTTTTACATGTACGTATTTAAATTTTTACTGTTAATTTCTAGCTTCATATCAATATGACCATAAATCATACTTTGTTCTCACTTTTTCCTTGTCCTTGCATATGGTCTATTTTGGATTATGATCCTACCATATGGTCTATTCTGAAAAATAATATGGATGTTCCTGATGCTGATTGGCATGGTTTACATGTATTTGTTAGGTCCTTTTGGCTGATGTTTCTTTCAAGATCTCTATGTCCTCACTTATCTTTCTTGAGATGTTCTGTGTATAATCGAAAGTGGGGTGTCCAAGTCTCCTCCTCCTGTTTGGAGGTTTTGTATGGGGCTATTCATGCCTGTCACTCGGGAGTGCCCCGCTCAGACATCCCCATGGTGTACATCGCTCTTTTGGTCCATGTTATTCTCAGGTACTCCACTCACCTTTCCATAATTGTCTCTCTTCCTGGTCTTGGTGTCCACCTGTCTAAGTATCCTGCAAGATTCAAACACGCTTCAATTATTCCTTTTCATCCACGCCTAGCTGCATAATCTTGTCTCTCCTCTGGTCTATTTGCATTGCTATGAAACACTGCAAGATTAGGTTCCTTAGGCTGGCTCCCTGTTTGTGTCCCATGTTTAGGGATTTTACCGAGACCCTATCCCCAGATGGCTGCAGGGAGTGCATCTGCTAAATATTAGCAAGTTGAACCTTCTGACTTCTGTGTCAGTCGTGTCCTTTCTCCCTGTACGCTGGGCTTACCTTACTCCCCAATATCACAGCTGCTGCTGGACTTCTGAAATCTCATTCTGTGTTTATTTGGTGTGCTCATTTTTTTTTCATTACTGAGTCCCCGTTATGTATGGGAATGTCCACTCACATTACCTCTTTCCTTGCATTCACTAAATTTATATCTGCCTCTTGCTATTGTATTTCCATGTGCTTGTAAAGATTTTTAAAATGTTATTAGAACAATGAAACAAAGCAAACTTATTTGGAAAATAATATTTTTTACTTCCTGCCAACTCGCATTCTTATTCCTCCTTACTCTAAGCTTCTTTGGCCTTATTGCTTTGCATATTAATTTCCCTTGTTATGATGTCTGTAAATATATAAACTTCTACTTTTCTGGGGAAACTGTCTTTTTTATGGCTGGATTAACTTTCCAAATGCTATTTTGTTTTCTATGCCAATTCAGTAAAACAGAAACTAAGTTCTGGTGGTCTAGCAAGCACACCATGAACACTGGGTTGTAAAACCTGAAAAACTGGTTAGGAGAATTCCCCTAATTCAGTGAAATATACACTCTGTAGTACACAGCACGAAACACTGAGAGACAGCATGAACCAGGAACAAAATTTAAAACAAAAGAGAATGAAGACTTGACAGATGACTGCCTTTCTATTGAAAAAAAAATCTTTACTGTTTTTTTCCCACATGAATGTTTTGATTTCATAACTAAAAATATGTTTCTTTCACAATGATGTTGGGCCAAATTGTCTGTCATTTATCTCTCTCAGGCTTTTCTTCCCAGAATTACAATAGTTCCAGACAATGTAGCGTTGCAATTCTGGCATTCACTCTTTCTTGATTAATTGTTATCATTTTCTTTGTATCTTTGTATACACATACTTTTCCCAATGAAATTTTATAAACTTATGCATCAAAACCTCTTATAGCAAAGACTATTTCCTCCCTAAAGTATCTTGTTTATAAAATGATTTTTAATCTTTTCAACTTAAAGCTTGCTACGCAAACATTGCCTTTGTTGTCTAGCATGTCAGTTTCCTTAGAGTGTTTTCTGATGTCATCGTTTTTGGCACAGAGGAGTATAGTTCTGTTGAAAATTAGAGCTCTGGCTTGTTATTATGATTGATAAATTATAAAGAGAAAAGTCACAATTTAATGTTAACTAAAGCCTTATGTCGAAATATATCATTATAGTGACATAAAGTGATTTATGTGAAACGTTTCCTTAATTCTGTTTTTAAATAATTTTGATTAAATTTTAATTTGATATATTTTCATCAGACTGCAGAACTTGGTAAAAATCTTTGCTGTTTAACACTCTAAAGAGGTTTTTGTGGTAGCTTTGCCAATTGCATTACATCATTTGGTTACATGAAAGCTGTTTCCATGTGTGTAGATTATGCATCCAAGTAAAGTGAAATCCTTGTCTGCAGTTTCTCCTCATTTGTAATGATGCTATAATGACGGTCCCACTGCATTGAGCTCTCCTTCATCCTCAGGTGTGTTAGTGCTGCATTAGAACGTAATTTGAATCGCTCCTCATCCTCTTCATTCTGCGTCATCTGCCTGCTGCAGATTGTTAATGAATCTTTCTCCAGTTCTGAAGTCTTAGTCTTTGTTTGATAATCCAGATCCCTGTATTATTCTTTTAGCATATAGATTATATGCTTGATGCACATTTTTACTGAGTTTGCTGTATAATTCACATATCATATAATTCAATGGTTCTATCACATCAGGAAAAGTTGTACAATTACCAGTATAATCAGTTTTAGAATATTTTCCTCACTCTTATACTCATTCTCATTAGATCTCCATGCCCCCCCAACTTCCTCTTCCATACTTCCTAAGAACCATTAATTCAGTGTCCGCTCTGTAGATTCACTCATTCTGGATTTTGTATGCAGAAAAACATTATAAAGCAAATAAACCAACAGCCAAGAATCAAGAATAACAAAAAAAACATTAAAAATCTGTTTGAAAAGAAAGCAATACTTTTTAAAGCTGGGAACAATTTAAATAGATCATACATAAAATCAAATGAGAGGGTGTCAAATTTTAACCTGACTACATCTGCAGAAATCGGCTTTCAAGTGCATTCTGCATGTTAGCATGTTAGGCTATTCCGAACTCTGACCATAGTCAGAGGGGATTCACCCGGGACTGAATACATATGTATTTCCCCTTCACTGACACACGCACACACACGCACACACACACACACACACACACACACTTAAACACACACACACACTTAAGCACATACACACACTGAAACCACTTTAAAATGGGTCCAAAGGAAAATGAAATGATATCACATTTTGACCTAAGTTTTCTATAATGGACAGTATAAGGCTCTTTGTCTGATACCAGGGTCATTCACATCCCTCCACACTCAATAATGGGAGTTACGGGAGGATAAATCCATGTGTGGATTTGGGGCTTCCACTTTTACCCATAGCCTTCTGCAAACAAGGTGTTCACAATTTATGCTCTAATGACATTCCCTCCTTTAGATTTGTGTTCTGTTATTCACAATCCTTGAACTGCACTGACAGGAGTGCTTCTTGTATGTGGGCTTAGTTGATGCCTCACTTAGATGGCTACTTATTTGAAAATAAGCTTTTAAGACCCCAGATGCTATTCTTTCTGAGAACTGGGCACTGTCTGGTTTCTTCACTACACTTTTCTATAGCACCCCTATCTTCAGTGATGTGGTAGTTACATAATCTGTTGTTAACTTGAGACTTAAGAGTGAAGGGGTGGAGGTTAGCCTGTCAACCAGGTCGCCTCTTGAGCTCATCTGAAGGTGGTAAGGAGATAAATAGCTTGCTAGAGGTGGCACATGCTCCCTCCCTTGGAGGCATTACTGACAATGAGCCTGGCGGAGCTACACTGATGCAGCCAGAGCTCTGGAGTCGGAGGAGCCACATGGAGACCCCTGTCAGCTCTGAGATGCTTACGCCACCACTGGGTCCACAAGACCTTCCACCTACTGGCCTGTGATCTTCCTGCATTTGGAGTCATTTTTTGAGTGTGCAGAGGACTTTATGACTGATAACAGACATATAGGCTAATATCAGACTTGTGGACTTGATCTGTACTGGCTCTTGTATATAAAGCTCTTTTTTTATCACATATGAGTGTCTATGCATTTGTTTTTCTACTCTACCTGGATTAACACTAGTGATATCTTTATGAAGACGAGTAACAATAAGACCATATCATAAGACATAATTGTTCTTTGGGCTAGAATTAAGTGTAAACGTCATATCCATTGGTATATTTTTGGTTTATATGTGTCTCTGGTTCACCTTAAGAAATCATTGTCATTTTATGTTAGCGATCAATACCATTCATTCTCATGGGACATTACTTCTACTGCATCAAGTCAGTGCTGACTTAAGGAACCTTTCCCCTGTAAGCCTCTGATCCTGCAGTAGAAAGCATTATCCTTTCCCTGCTGTGCTGGCTGCTGGTTTCGAACTGCTGACATTGGGATTAGCAGTCCAGTTAATGAACACTGAGAAATTGATAATGTCATTAACCTATACTGAATCTGGCCTAAAATTTTGAGAGATCTCTGTCAAGGTACCACTGCAGTTATTTAAAAAAAACATTTTCAGCGTAATTTTGTTTTATGTGATATTAAAATATTGTTTGATAATTTCTGCATTTCATTCGATAATCTTTCTCTGGAATGGAAGCTATATACAACTCATCAAGTGTGTTGGCTAGGTAGCTGTCTCTCACATTTATTGCCATAGAGGAGTGACCTCAGATACTGTAGCATCTATTTGTTGAAACGTCCAGGTATTGTGGTAGCCATTTCTGGAGCTTTGTTTGTTACTAATGCCCCAGGGCAGTTTTGACCTTATCCATTAATATCTTCAGTTCTTGATCATATATTACCTCTAGAAATAAGTAAAGATCAACCGATAATTTTTTGTTAAGTGTCTATTTCTATTCCTTCTATCTTTTTCTCATGCTTCCTCATGATTCAACATTCTTCTCTTGGAATATTTCAATATTGAAACTTGTACATTGAATTTTTTTTTCTGGTTCTTTAGGCTTAAGTAATGTTCTTTCTTTGTGTTTTTCATACTCCAGGTCTTTATGTACATCAGCATAATAGTTGACATTGCCTTTCCTTACTGCCCCAGGTTTACTTCATGTAAATTATATTTCTATGATTTGGTTTTAATAAAACAGATAATTCTGCTCCTGGGTGAGTTTAGTAAACATTTATGAATGTTCCTCCAAGATATATTTTTAAACCACCTTTTCATCAAATCAAATATAATTTCTTTATAATTAAAGGCAACAGTTTTTGAGCAAAATGTTTTTTATATGAGTTAAACTTTTAAAAAAGAAAGAAAAATAAAACTTGGGAGAAGCAAAGAACAGAAAGGAATATTGGTTTAAATGAGTTTAATGTTAACCTTTCATGGCAGAAAGCAGATATTTTAAATAAAAAGTAAGGCTATGCACATATTACTCAAATATTGAAGGTATCCATTAGGGTATGCAAAGACTAAAATAACAATGGTTCATTTAAGGACTACACTTGTAGAGAGTAAATTGGGTGGAAGACAGGTTTTTCAATAGAAGTCCATTGGTATTAATTTGACTGGTCAGCTATGGGCATGTGTTGCTGTGGCAAAGTAATTTTCATTTTGAAAAGGCATAGTATATCAGTGACTGAATTTGTTAAACTGTGCTGTTGCCTTCGAGTTAATATCTTTGTGTCTATTTTCTACTAGTTTCCTCTTGAATTCCTGTGAAGACCATGACAATGTCAGCAAGCTCCCTTGTCCTAAGGCGAATGCAGAGATTTAAAGGAGGGAAGCTAGTGAGTGTGGATGTTTATTCCATGAGCTCCCTCCAGTGAAATGCATCAGGAGAGTGATATTTCTGAAGTAAATATAATTGTTCCTCTGGAAGTAGCTTTCCATATTCAACTGTCATTAGCCACAGGGTCCTAGACTCTTTCCTATAGTTTATGCATATATTAGACTGGGTTCTCTAGAAAACAAAATCAGTGACACTCATATAGGTATAGGAAACAGTTTTATATCAAGAAGTGAATTTAAACGAATACAGCATCACATCCCAGTCAAACTCAAGTCCATAAGCCAGCTGCAAGCCATGGCCTTCTTCAGAGTCATGTAGCTACAGGCTGATGACACGGAAAGGAGAGGCAGGACACAGAAAGAGCACAGGGATGCAAGGTCAGTGGAAATATGGCAGAGTGTCTATGGTGCTCAGTCTGGTGTTCCAGAGATAGCCATCCCTGGCGGTAGACAGAGTCCCATCAAGCAAGAAGTCAAAAGTCAAAGAGAGTGCCCAATGTCTCTCTCTTTTGGCATCAAGGAGGTGTCACCAGACTGTGAGCTAATTACTAGGTTGAGGTCCATCCTGACCATTACTCAGGAGTGTCTAGTTGACATAATCCTTAACCATCACAATGCACCTTTGTATTTAGTTATTTAATTAAATCTTCCTTGGATTATGCTAATTTAAGTATATCAACTTGATAAGGTGATGATTATTAACATTCTCAAAAAATAAAAAATGAAGAAGATAAATGAAAGGATATTAAGAAAGGGGTCTACCGAGGTGAACCAAAGGCATATATAAACCACAGATATATGAATGGATTTGACGCTTACAGTTAATTCTAGACCCAATGAAAGAACCTTTAGTTCTTATGACATGACCCTTGCTGATATTCGCCCTCATGAAGAGATCATTGTAGATATAGGTGCTACAGCAAAATGTGGTGAAGAAACTAGATGGTGCCTGATTATCAGAAAGAATAGTGTCTAGGGTCTTAAATGTTTATCTTCAAATAAATGACACCATCTAAGTAAGGCTTCACCTAAGTCCACATGGACGAAGCACACCAGCCTATGCTATCCAAGGATGGTAAATAATATAATCCAAATCCAAAAGACGGAATAGTATCAGAGTTTAAATTGTGAATACTCAGTTTACAGAAGGCTGTGGATGCAGTGGAAGGTCAACACCCATTTGCAGGATTCACCATAGATTAAGCCTCTGGTGAATTCCATCTGACCACAGTTGAGAGATGTGAATTGCCTTGTTATCAGACAAGGAGGATACAGAGACTATGACAGTAGACACAGTATTGTCTTATTTGATCTCCCTTTGTCCCATTTACGTTTTTTCACTAAAATAAAAAAAAATGGGAAGGGGAGATACACATGGATTAAACCTCTGTTGCATCCCCTTTGACAATAGACCAAGGATGTGAATTACCTTGTTATCATGTGGAGTGCATTGGAAAGTGGGTAGTTAGTTTAAACTTTAAAATAGCAGTTTATCTTTTGATCCATTTTAAAGCTGTTCTAGTTTTTAATATTTTCTACTTTCTTGTTGATTGAGACTTTTCTCTATTATATTTTGTTATTGTTGTTATATTTTGTTCTTTGTTTTGTGGTGTATGACATAGAAGATGGGTGAATTCTTGAAGACAGTAACTGGATTAATGGTTTCTACAGGGTATGTCTGGGGAGGCTGAGGGAAAATGGGATGCTACTAACAAGAGTACAAGTAAAAGTAAATTGCTCTAAAATGTACTGCTACGATCAGTATTCAACTTTTGAAGTCTAATTGAATTATTGAAAATAATATCCACCACATTCATTTAATAATAAATGTGTACAGTGGCTCATTTAGCGATGGATTGTACATCCCTGGTCCTTGGTATATACTTTTTGAAGAACGTTAGGTGAGCAGATTGCACTGTGTGGTTTCATGGCATAAATCATGAGTCATAAATTGCTGTATTCTGGGACACAGACATGAAACTATGATCTCCTCCTCCATGTTTCGCTTACCATATATCAAAAACCATGCGGCTTTGAATATGCAATGAGTTTCCTTTTTCAACTTCAAGTTTCTGCTACCTGCTCTTTATGTTAATATTCTACCTAATTGGGGTTCACTTTCCCCTTGGTGTTATAACGACCTGCTGATAAAAGCAAGTATAACCTCAAAATGACCAATTAAGAAAGTCAAATTAGAATATAAATTATGAAAATAAGTGTTGCTTCAAATCATATCAGCCTCTTTATAAAATACCTCATATCTTATAAAGTCTATATTTTATATCTGTACATTTATACTTACTTAGTCTCCATATACAAACAACTAAGTACATCATATTCATGAAAATTAACATCATTGGTCTGTGCAAGGCCCTTCTCTTGCTCTATGGACTTATTTCCATTTAACTCAATTCCTCTCTCTTAGTTCCTACTGCCCGAGGCAATCACACTAATACATCTGATTTATCTTCATTTTGCAGATGTAGAAAATGAAATTCAAATAATAGATCACACAGTGAGTCATTAAGAGCTCAAACTCAACTCTGTTGAACTTTAAAAACCATATGACACTTTCCTCTCCCCTACCCCTACCAACTTTAATCAGCTTTATTGTAATAATAACAAGGCACTTATGCAAATTCATCCAGCTGAATTTCTATACATTCAACAAGCAAAACTTTTAATATAAAGAGAACATTCCATATGCCATGGAGTGTCTCCCACCTGTGAGCAATAAAAAGGTAAACAAGTAGAAATAATTAAATCCAATGTAATCTTGAGGTAGTTTATCATGAATGAATTCTTTATTTTGGAAAACAGACCTCAGGGGTTCTTTCTAGAATGATCATTCTAGAACGTCCATGGTGTAGTTAGGTGCCTTTTTGAGTCAATTCTGAATGAAACAGCACCCAGCCCTATGCCATCCTCATAATGGTGGCTATGTTTGAGTCTACTGTGGCAGGCGGTGTTAATCCATCCCAGGGAGGCCCTTCTTTGTTTATAAATTTTATTTCCTGTGAGCATTGTATTTATCAAGTGTGATGGCCTTTTTCTAGGACTAGTCTCTCCTGATGACTTTTCCAAAATAAGTTACAGGAAAATCTCACTGTCATTACTTCGAAGGAGCATTCTGGTTGTACTTCTTCCCTGACAGATTGGTTTGTTCTCGGAAACGTCCATGATACTTGGCAATATTCAATCTCAGTACCGGAATTCAAATACACTGATCCTTCTTTGGTTTCCCTGATTCAATGTCCATCTTTCATATTCACACGAGGCCATTGAAAATGCCATGGCTTAGTTCAGGGACATCTTGGTCCTTAAAGTTATATCCTTGGTTTTCAACACTTTAAAGTGGTCTTGAATGGCAGATTTACCCAATACAATGTGTTGTATGACTTTTTTAAATGCTGCCTCCACAAACATTGATTGTGTATCTAAGCAAGAATAAATCCTTGACAATATGAATTTTTTTCCCATTACTATGTTACCTATTGGTTCAGTTCTGAGGATTTTTGTTTTCTTTATATTGAATTTTAATCCATAATGAAGGTGGCAGACCTTGAACTTCATCACCAAATGCTTTAATTCTCCTCCTTTTCAACAAGTAAGTTTGTGCCATCTGCATATATCAGGTAGTAAATAATTCTCCCTCCAATCCTGACACAATGTTCTTCTTTACACAGTCCAGACTTTCAGAGTTTTTGCTCAATATACAGATTGAATGTGCATGGTGACAGATTACAATCCTATGCACATCTTTCTGGAGGATACCCCAGGCAATATTCTCTCTTCCAGCATTCTAGAGATCAAAAGGTGCACTGTAGAGAGGGGGAACGTGGAGGGTGAAAGATGGATGGTTAGAGTTTGGGGTTTGGGGTTAAGGTTAAGGGTTCAAGGTTTAGAGGTTAGGGTGCAGGGGTTAGGGGTTAGGGTCTGGGGTCTGAGGTTATGAGTTAGGCTTAAGTTAGGTTATGAGTTAGGTTGTGAGTTAGGGTTGTGGAGAAAATAAAAGAAAAAAAGGTGCATTGTACTGGGTAAATATGCTGTATAAAACCTCTTTCAAATGTTGAAAAATAAGGATCATACTTTGAGGACTAAGAAGCATTTTACCTAATCCACCATACTTTGAACACGGAGAGACTAGTCCCTGAAAAGGACATTACGCTTGGTAAGTTAGAGTAGCAGCAAAAAAAGAGAAAGATGCTAAAGACGATGGCGGGAAACAGTGATTTCAATGATAGGCTCAAAAAAGAATGTTTGAGCATGGTGCTGGACCAAGCAGTGTTTCATTTGGCTGTGCACATGATCATTAAGGGTTGGAAAGGACTTGACCGCACCTAAGAATTCCCTTGTTCTGTTCAAAAAACTGCCTCTTGATCCAAGTCCAGGTTCCACATCAGCAAAATGAAGTATTCTGGAATTCCCATTCTTCTCAATATTACAAATAGTTTGCTATGATCCACACAGTCACATGCTGGTGCATAGTCAATAAAACCCAAGTAGATATCTTTCTGGTATTCTCTGCTTTCAAACAATATCCAACCAATATCCAATAATAAACCTAGTTCCATGTCCTTTTCTAACTCAGCTAGAATTTCTATGGATATACTCCTTTGGCCTGTGATACTCCTGCATTCGGCACCATTGAACGTGGCTGAGTGAGTCTGAAGAGGGACTTATGGGCTAATATTGGACTTATGGACTTGAGTTGGGCTGGGATGTTTTCCTGATATATAACTACCTCTTGATATAAAATTCTCTCTTACGCATATATGAATGTCACTGGATTTGTTTCTCTAGTCAACCCTGCCGAACGCAGTTTGTGACTTAGTTTTAATGTGTTCTTATTTAAATAGCAGTGATTTCTTCAGGTTTCCAGTAAGCCAGTTATCCCAATGCTGCCATCTTCTTGCTATGATGATTTAGAAAACACACTCAGAACTTAGGGTTACTTTGCTTGGTATTAGGGCTTCAGATTAGTCTCGGAATGGAAAAACAACCTAATTATTGAGGCATTTTAGGCCATTGAAGCCTTGTCAATGGGTAAGAACAATCTGCTCTATCAACACTAGTTCCCTTGTGGACCTTGGGCGCACTGTGCAAATCCGCACCTTTGTCGCTCTCTTATTTTTTGTTCCCTGGTAGTGTGGTGGTTACTGGTTGGGCTACTAATTGAAACGTTAGCAGTTTGAATTTTACCAGTTACTCCTTGGGAGAAGGAAATGGTTTATATTCCTATAAAGCAGTGGTTCTCAACCTTCCTAATGCCGTGATCCTTTAATACAGTTCCTCGTATTGTGGTGCCCCCAACCCTAAAATTATTTTCATTGCTGCTTCATAACTGTAATTTTGCTGCTGCTATGTAAGGGGAGACCCCTGTGAGAGGGTCATGACCCACATGTTGAGAAGTGCTGCTGTAGAGACTCATGGAAACTCATAGGGACAGTTGTTCCCTACGAATCAGAAATGGCTTGATGACAGTGAGGTCATTTAAACCCTTTCCCTTCTTCGAGTCTCAGTTTAAACTCCACCTCCCTCATCCCTCCTGAACATGTAATAGCGTACATAACAACCCACATTCACATGCTGATATGAAAAATTCAAATGTTTGCTCCGTCTTTTATTTTGCTTACATTGGATGTCAATGGTGAATGAAAACCATTCATTAATTCATTATCTCATCTGTTCTCTAAATCTTTGTCTTGTACTGTGTTCCAAGAATTATACTAAATGCAGGACATAAATCTTACTCATTTCTAGATGCACAGTTATCTACTCTATCCATTGACAGTCAATAAATGCCTCTTGAATAAAGAGATAACTTCACTAAAAAAGAGAAGGCATACACATAGAAGTTGAACCCACTGTAAGCTGCCATGTATCAAAGTCAATTCTGATGCAACTGGTTTGGCTTGGTGATATGGGACTAGAGGATAACTTATGTCCCCCAAACAAATTGAAAATTTCTATCCTGTCTTATTTTGGAATTCTTATAGAAGAAATTTACACAAGCACATGATACCAGTCTGAGATAGTTTACGAGAAAGCTGAGGGCTCATTTTATGAGCTCTGGAAAGTCTCTTTTTACTAGAAGAAAATAGTGTGTTTAATCCACCAAAATATTTGGGAAAATAATGGCAAACTTTCCTCCACATGTTATCATGTGGTAGAGAAACCACTCAAGACATGTGTGCTGGCGATGTGGTGAATCTTCATAGTTGTGTGAACCAACTTCACTTAAAAATCACTTAGAAAGTTCTTTGTTCATAAGGAACATGAGTTGACTTCTTTTCTAAAATAAGGAATCCTTCTGCAATGTAAATTTCTCCAAATCTTATGCATACATCGTGAGACATTGAAAGTTCATGCTAAAACCGGTCATTTGGCAGCTATTGCGATTGCTGCAGTTGGCACAGCAACTGCATTTTCTTTTAGCCACAACCCCGGGCAGTGCTTAAGAGCTCAGTCTCTGGAGGCAGATTGCTTAGGTCTCAATCTTGGGTGAACACTTCCAAAATATTATCTGAATTTTTAAAAATCTATGTAATAGGAATAATTATTGCCTGTTAGTAGACGTTCATGGTTCAAATACGCTATTATCTGGGTCTAGCAAAAACCAATAAAGGAATTCTGGAAGCAGAACCACTAATTGCAATGTTTGAAGAAATCTGACAAAGTATAAGCACTTTTGTTCCCTCTTTCACAACATTATATTTTATAGAAGGAAATGTATTAAAATTAATAAATCTAAAAGCCAATAAATCTAAATGTATAAAGTATATATTTCAAAATTTAACTTTGATTTAAGATCATGATTACTAGTCTAACAACACAACTAAAGCAAAAATGCTAAGCAAGATTTTTTTCTCTCACTCAATCGTTAGGAAGGTGTCGCTGTTCTCAGAGGCAACTCTTCATTATTGGGAAAGAGAGTTACGCTGATGGTAGTGCTGATGAGCTATCTAGGGGACATCATAGATGTCTCACGCCAATGAACTGTAATAAATACGATTACCCAAAGTGATTGCTAGACTTGAAAATAACACATACCGTTTCCACTCTAATACACAGACAAACCAAATGGAAGGGAGATGCTTTCTTCGTGTGTCAGAAATACCCAAATTGTACAGGTTGAAAGAACTAAAATTTATTTTCTCTCAGCTCAGGAGGCTAGATGTCTGAACTCAATAAACCAGTTTGCTCCCAGTCTATTATAGCTTCTATTGTCGGTAGGTTCTTTCAACTGTCTGTACGGGATCTGGTCCTGCAGGCATGTTTTCAATTTTTGGAATGTTTGAACCCATTGCTGCAATCACTGTGAATCTTGTTGATAATTGCTTATTTTCCCTGACCTACTCTAACAACCATTGTGTCTTTTTCCAAGGACTGATACACCTACAGAAATGATAAGTACATGGACAAAATTTAGCCATTCTTGCTTTGAAGGAGCATTCTGGTTATATATATTTCAAGATATGTTCATGTGTTTTTCTGGTAGTCCACAATACTGTTACTATTCACTGCCAACACTATACTTCAAATACATGAGCACTTCTACAGAATTCCTTATTCATTGTCCAGTTTTTAAGCATATGGGGCAAATAAAAATTGGGTGGCTTGGGTCAGGAAGACCTTAGTCTTCAATGTGACATCTCTGCTCATTAATACTTTAAGGTAGTCTTGTGTACCAGTTCTGCTCAGTTCAATTGTTGTTCGGCACTGTCAAGTTGTTTCTGGGTCGTGTCAACCCCATGTGCAGGTCTGTCTTGGAAGAAGTACAGCCAGTGTGCTCCTCAGAGACAGGGATGGTAAAATTTCATCTTACATACTTTGAACATGTCGGGAGAGACTCATCCCGGGAGTAAGACATCATGTTTCATAAAGTAGAGGGGCATCGGGAAAAAGGAAGGGCCTCAAGGAGATGGATGGACACAGTGGCTGCAACAACGGGCACAAGTACAGGAGCAATTGTGGGCATGGAGCCAGACTGGGCAGTGTTTGGTTCTGTTGGGCAAAGGGTTGTTAGGATCCAGACTCAATTTGATGGCACCAAAAACCAACAACTCAAGAAAACATTTCCCATTGAACCCTATTGACTGATGATCCATGGACTTGTGGGCGGACATCAGGAACATTACGCACTTGAAAAAGCGAAAAAACAAAGAAACAAAAAAATCCAAAGCATTAAAATGACAGGAAAGGAAAGAAAGAAACACAGTCTGGAACTCAAAAGATATACTGAGACTTGCTCTTCAACATACAGTGGTTAAAGTAAACAGAAGAACTCATCAAATCAAAGAATTAAACAGAAGAGTTAAAAGGGAGTTCTGCAGTCATTAACACAGAAGACAAAGTAAATATAAGAAAATGTGCAAAACACTCAACTGAGATAAGCAAAAGCAAAGAAAATACGTAGGAGTTCTTATAAGAAAAATGGAAGCCTTGAGCTGCAATATTGAAGGATTTGGTGGGCAAAATGTTGAATGACACGGGAAGCATCAAAAGCAGATGGGGTGGGGTGGGGGAAGGACCAAACACACAAACAAAAGGAGATGGAAGGGTTACACAGAGTCATTGTAAAAAATAATGATAACTGTTCAGTATTCAGTCATAGCAGGAAGTAGCGCATACCAAGAGCTGACACTATGAACGGAAACCATTTAAGTTGTATTGACGGTGTAGGCACAAACAATGCTCTGGGAATTTAAGGGCTTCGAAGAAAGCATGTAGTAGCACCGGAGGAGCTCATTCATCTCTGCCAAGAAATTTGGAAAACACTTAACTGGTCAACTGACTAGAAGACATACATCTCTGTGTCCATATTTATAAAAAAAAGCAAGAGGAATGTGGAATTCATTGATCAATATCACAATAGCAGGTAAAATTTTACAAAAGATAATTAAAAATTGTTAAAGTCATACATATTCAGGAAATAATCCCAAATTCAAGAGAGAATATATAATGAAAGAGATCATTGTTCGTGTCAGATGAATCTTAGCTATTCAAGAGAATTGATTTTGGTATTATTGGCTAAAGAGACAATCAATTTTGTAGAGCATGACAGTTTATGAGTAATTTTGAGAAAAATGGGAAGTCCATACCTTTTGATTGTATTCATGGGAAACCTGAACACAGAGCAAGAGATAGTTGTTCAGACAGAACATGGGGATATTGGATGTTTTCAAATAAGGAAAGAAGTGTGTCCAGGTTGCATCCTATCACCATTCTTATTCAATCTGTATTCTGAGAAAATAAACAGAAAACTTGGCCTCTCTAAGAAAACAGCATCAGGATTGGGAATCATTAATATCCTACTTTGTGGAGATAAGACAGGCTTGCTTGTGGAAAGCAAAATGCACTTTAAGTACTTCCTAATGAGGATTAAAGATTCTGGAACTTTCAATGTTGACGTGAACATGAGCTTCATGATCAATGTAGAAGGGATTGAAATTATATAGGATTTCATTTAACTGGTTCCCTAATCAATGTCCCCGAAGGACATATTGCATTGCAAACTTTATTTTTTAATCTTCAAACCTTTCTATGATGAATTGGATGAAGGTTGACAGAAAATAAGTCTTTCATTTAGTAATTTATACACATTTTTGGCTTTGAGTGCAATCTTCACAATGTTAACATCACTCATTCCACTTCCTTATTTGTTTCTCATTTCCATCCCTTCTTTCATAATTCTTTCAACTTTCTGGTCTCTAATGGTTGATGATTCCAACATGCGCAAACATTTCTAGTGACACCTGTCTTCTTACAGCCCTCGCTCTCGTTAGACGGAATTTTGTCCTTGTTGGTTGAGTTCAGTTCTAGGTCTAAAGACTGACTGAGGTCCATAGTCTTGGGGGCCCCATCAGTCCTTTTCCAATCAGTAAGTCTTTTTTCGTTTTTAAGATTAAGTTTGTTGAAAACTTTTGTTTAAAGTGTCTAAAAACAGGCACATCACCGTGAAGACAGACTTAAGTTCACCTGACCTAAACCACAGACTTTTGATCACCGGATATGCATGCAAAAAACCTGGAGAATGAATGGGGAGGGCTGAAAATGATTGCTTCCTTGAATTGTGGAGTTGGCAAAGTAGACTGAGTAGATCAAGTGCTGCAGAGAGATGAACAAATCAGTGTTGGGAATGGTTCCATCAGAATGCTCTGTTGAAGCAAGAATGTTATTCCATGTATTCTGCACTTATTATGAAAATGAACAAGTCCCTGGAGAGGGATGCTTGTTAGTAAAATAAAGGGTCGTCAGAGAAGATAAAGTCCCTCAACAAGCTACATAGACAGAGGGCTTGCCAAGATGGGCTCAAATAAAGACGCCACATGATGCAAAAGTTAGCAGTTTTTTGTGTTGTTGAACGTAGGATGTTAAGTGTCGTAACTTACCTGAAGGCATTTAACAAAAACAATAGAAAACAGCTTGATAGTTGACATAATGAAGCCTCAATTATTAGTTGTTTTATCCTATTTTTTCAAACTGGTCTGGATATTATTATTGCTAGAGAAAAATCAAATAAAAGAGAGTGCTATTAGATAAGATACATGGAGAGAATGGATTTGTAAAGTGAGTGTCTTATAAAAGAATTCTATTTTTCTGAGATAAATCCAATATTTTGAAGTATTGAAGAGATATTTTAACCATTGAAGAGATAAATGATTAAACCTCAATGTCTATGGAGAAAAATTATCATACACACTCCTATTATAATTACCACTTGAAGATTCAATATTAACAGCATTTCTAACAGAAAAGCACATGAACAAAATATTTCTAACAAAGGATTATCAGCCGCGACAGGCACTGTGTTTAGAGTTAGGGATAAATCAGTGAGCAAAACAGAATGGGAGCTAATCTCTTGGTGCTAAAATTATAAAGGAATTTTCCTGCAGTCTCCATTCCTGTTGAAAGACAGTACTCAGAAACGGATTCTGTCCCACTCTGAGTTGTCTTACCTTGGGTGCTGACTCTGTGTGAATGTATGTTTGTTCCTACAAAAGCATGTTCCCTGATTTCAAAATCCTATAAAATACAGTGGAATTACTCTTCTACTTTACAAGGGAAGCGAAACTTATGACTTCTGGAAATGTGTGCCAATTCCATCCACTCATTGCCCCAGAATCAGTGCAGACACATCTCGACTCTACAGGACAGGAGAGCACTGCCCTTGCGGGTCTCTGAAACTGTGTGTTGGCACAGGAAGCCCCGATTCTCTCCCATGGGGAATATCGTGGTTTCAAACTGCCCATCTTGTGGATTGCAGTCCGCCACATCACCGGGCGTAGAGTAGCAATTAAAACCCAGCGAAAGGCAGAAGAACATAGACGTGCTATATGATGGAATTTCGTGTGAGTAGCTTAGAAAGTTAAAATAAAATATAGATATCTACATCTACAAATATCAAAATAATTTCATTGCCATAGCAAAGTATCAGTGATATTCTACTCTACAGAAATTATTTTAAAATGATAGATTTGCAAAAGGGAACAGGAATCCAGTGATGGCAATAGATAAATACTGAAATAATTTTGTTGGAAACCATCAAAAACAAGCCTGGGGGGAAATGAGACAACATGTCTCACAGACATAATTATGGACATAAAAATGGATTTTCTAATAACTGTTTTCTTTCTCCAATTTCTTTGTTTCCCCATTAGATTGAAACAGAAATTATGGAAACTCAAGTCCCCATTGTATACTGTTTAAAGATCAAGGCATTCAGCTACTGATAATTGATATATCTCGGTCAGAAAGAGTAGTTTTCTTGACATTATTCTGTACATTTAATTTTAAAATAAATATAAACAGTTTTAAGTATTTTTATTCTTCTGTTACTGTCAGTAGTGTGAGCAGTAAGTCTTCTTGTATAGCACTGCAAATAAGCAGTATGTCATTAACAGTAGACTCTCTGTGCTGGATGGTGTACCTTTCTCAACCCACAATTGTCTCATTATCCAAGTTCTATTGGGTCATTTAACAAACATAAGAAATGAACATAGTTGTTCTCCCTGGAATAAACTTATTCACTTGGGACTCTTGACTGCAGAACGACTCAGTAACTAACAACCCTTGCAAGAGTATGTATATGTATAATGAATTTCACTGTATGGATATCAACACTTTGATTTTGTAGCATGAGCTTTATGGTTAAGGATATAAACTATCTTTTTCTTAAGGCCTAAAGCCTACTAAATTTGTAGGTAATGTTTAAGAGTTGGCAAATGTTTATAGCAGAGGGTGAAAGTTGGCAAAATCACGATTTGTGTGTCCATTTGCAGTTACCTTCATAATGCTGTTAATTTAATAAGAGGCTATCTTATTTAGACTGTTTCAGAGAAAATCAAGAACATTTGAATTTGACAAATTCTTCATTTTTTTTACAAGGCTGACAGTCGCAGTAAGAATCCTAAATTTAAAAAAAGTAACACATTAAAAATGAAAAGTAAACTCCTTGCTATTTTCTTCAATGAATATTAGACATTGTTATTTTTAGCCATTGATATATTTACATGTCTTTAGAAGAAAATTAGGGTCATGAGAACAGAAGAGTTTATATGATATTTAGATAATAGCTGATAAGTTTCCATTTATTTGGGGAAAATTTTATACATTAATAATTTTGCTTGTGATTGATGGAATTTAGGGTAGACATATTCTAAATTGGGGCTATTCAGAAGCAGAGGAAATTCCACTAATTTTACACAACTGCAAGCAGAGGGCTTTAAGTGAATAATCTACTCATCATCACGCATTGCAGGATAGTCAGCGGCCTTCTAAGACTTACAGGAGAATTTCCATGCTTCTCCTCTACCATTACTGGCATTAACAAGTGATTTAAGAGACTCCCTTTAGCATAGTCAATCAATCATTCAATCAATCAACATATTTACTGAGCAGTATCTTTATAGGTAGAGCATTTTGAAAGATAGAAATATAGATAAGACATAAAGTCTTTAATCATTTAAAATAGAGAACAAATATAATAGTTAAATTGAAATGAAACAAATGAATGGCTTCATACCAACAGTTTATGGCTTAAAAATAATTTAGTACAAAAGTATGAACCATGTCTTTTCAAAGTGATTATCTGCCAATTTTCTTGCTTTATTCCTTAATATCTACTGAATTGTGATTATTTTAAAGGTGCTGTGAAAAATAAGAGAAGTTCTTTTTCTCTGGAATAAATGGAGTCAGAAAAGATCTACATGTTACAATTTTGCCCAGAAGAGCTTCAAAGTTATCCAATTTAAAGAATTATGTCCCTAATCAACATCACACACAGGAAGCTTAATTATTTGTTCCTCGAAACTAGAATTGTAAACATTTGATATTGCTTGAACATGAAAAAAAATCCAGAAATGAAATTAGAGTAACAAATTCGTGCTTTCTATTGTACAGAAGTTCTTATTACACAGCTGTTTTAGTATTTGTACAAGATATTTGCATTGGTCTCCTAACCAAAAAGATCAACAGTTCAAAACCAACAATCACTCTGTCGGAGAAAGACAATGCTTTCTACTCCCATACGAGTTACAGTCTCAGAAGCTCACAGGGATAGCTCTACCCTGTGCTATAGGGTCGCTGTGTGTAGGCATCAACTTGACGGCAGTTACTGAGCAGTCACACTATTTAAGAATCATGGTTATGCAAGAAGATCCTTTCTTCGGCACTATATCCCATCTCTATCCCATGCAACCGGTGCTCTCGCTCAGTCTGTGTAGGCTAAAGAATGTTGGAAATGTGCATTAGCTTTTAAACTCTTGCGTGAGTCTAATATATAGGGGCATTCTTGCCATAAGCTCTTCTTTCTAGACAATTTGGAGATGTACGATTATTAAGTAAAGAGTCTGGAATGGAATTCTGGAAAATAAACCCTGATGGCTTTGAGTAGGAAGACATTAAGGAGACTGCAAGATGCAAAATGAGCCCTAGCGACGGACTCGGTGGTTCCGACACACAGGGTAACTATGAGTCAGAACCCACCTAAGGTGCGACATTAACAACCTGAAATAAAAGGGCTAGTTTATTCTGAGACTTGCCTTTACAATTGGTTCTTGTTTCTGGTTTTTTCTTCTGAGTCCACAAATGAAAGAAGGAAGAAAAGTTCTTATTCCTACATAGAATGCATGTTTTTTGTAAATAGTAAATAGTAAACACAAATCAGAAAGGTTATTTCTTTTTTTCTCATGTCTTTTCTGTAAGGACTCTTAATGTGAGTGGTATTTCAGAACTGAATTTTTATCAGTACTATGTAATGACCCAACATTTGTCTGTCAGCTATCTGACTGTGGTGGCTTACATGTTACTATGATGCTGGAAGCTATGTCATTGGTATTTCAAATACTAGCAGGGCCACTTAAGGTGAACATGTTTCAGAAGAGCTTTCAGCCTAAGAACAGACTAGGAAGAAGAAATAGACTGTGCTCTTCTGAAGAACTCTCCCCTGAAAAGCATGTGACTAGCAATAGAACAGTTTCAGATACGGTGTCAGAAGATGAGGACCCTGGATGGAAACACTCAAATACTAGAGGAAGAGTTGCCTTCTCAAAGTAGAGTTGACCATAATGATATAGATCAGTGGTTCTCAACATTCTTAATGTCGTGACCCTTTAATACATGGGATGGCAACCCTCCAGCCATAAAATTATTTTCATTGCTACCTCATAACTGTAATTTTGATACTGTTATGAATAAGACAACTTCTGTGAAAGGGACATTTGACACCCCCCTCCCCCCTGAGGGGTTGCGACCCACAGGTTGAGAATGGCTGACATAGCTGGAGTAAATTTTTCAGGATCTTCATTTCATGATGTGGTACAACTCAAAAGGAGAATAAAGAGTTCTAAACATCTAATACTTAGCATTTGGAATTACAAAGTGTACATCAAGGAAAACTGAAATGGACCACATAAAAATTGATATCTTCAGCATTAGTGAGCTGAAATGGACTAGATTTGACACTTTTGAATCAGATAGACATATGAGTAACTATGTCTGGATATAACAAATTCATGAGGAATGCTGTCACATCCCACTTCAGAAAGGCCATTCAAAGGAAGATTATCTTTAAAACAATGCTATCTATGATAATGTAATATATATATATACTTATACAAGTAAAAAGAGTCAATACAGCTATTATTAAAATTTAGGAACCAATCACTAAAGATAATAATGAAGAAACTGAAGAATTCTACCAATACTTTTAGTCTGATATTGATCAAACATGCAAAATATGCATTAATTACTGGTGATTAGAACTAAGTAAATGAAGAGGAAGGAATAGTCATCAGAAAATAACTTTGATGATAGAAATGAAGCTGGGGACTGCACGACAGAATTTTGCACATCCAATGACTTCTTTCAGTATCTGACAATGCTTTGAGCTCTGCACAAGGTTTTCAGCAGCTTCTGCCTTTGAAGTGGGGATCCAAGACCTTCTTTGATATATTTATATCGTTGTGTTGGAGAAGAATATTGAAGGTACCATGGACGGCTAAAAGGACAAACTTATCTGTTTTGGAAGAAGTAAGGCCAGAGTGGTCCAGGCAAGGAAGGCAAGGATTTGTCTTACATTCTTTGGACTTATTGTCAGGAGAGAGCACTGGAGTAAGATTCATGTTTGGTAAAGCGGAAGGGCAGAGAAAAATAAGGCCCTTGGTGAGATGGAGAGACGCAGCAGTTGTCACAATGGACTCAGGTGTAGGAACAGTTGTGAGGATGGCACAGGCCCCACCCAGTGTTTTCTCTGGTGTGCACAGGGAAGCCATGCATTTGAGCCACCAAACAACAACATGGACTTCTTATTACCAATGACTTTTTCAACAACATACAACACTAACCATGTGGACTTCTCCATATATACTATACAGAAATCAAATTGACTACATGTTGGGAAGAGATGATGGAGAAAGTCTGTAAGTCAAATCCAAGCTGGGACTGAAAAAGTGGAATAAACCACCATTGCTCATAAGTCAATTCAAATTGAAGTTTAAGACAAAAACAAAAAACCTCATACATGAGAACCGAAATACCACCTTGAATATATCACACCTGAATTTCAAGAACAGATTTGACTCCTAAGGATTAATAGTCAAAATCTGATGAACCATTGGATGACATTAAGAACATCATATACGGATCAAGCAAAAGGACATTAGAAAGACGGCAAAGACAGGAAAGATCGAGGTAGATGTCAGAAGAGATTCAGAAACTTGTCCTTGATCATTTGCTAAAGCACATAGAAGAAATGTTGAAGTCAACGAGCTGAACAGAACATTTCAAATGGCAACTGGAAAAGACAAAGTGAAGTATTACAATAAAATGGACAAGTGCCTAAAGTTAGAAAACCTAAAAGGAAAACCACACTTAACATTCCTTGATGTGAAAAAAAGGTGAAGAAAAATTTAACCTTCCAATTGCAATATTAAAAGATTGTACAGGCAAAACATTGCATGATGCAGAAAGCAACAAAAGTAGATGAAAGGAATGCACAGCATATTAAAACATCAAGATACATTCATTTCAATAGCTAGCATGTGCTTAGTGACTGAAGAGATTGAAGCTGCACTGAAAGTATTAGGCAGAAACAAGACTCCAGGAATTGGTGCATTACCAATGAAAATGTTTCAGCAAGCTGATGGTGCACTGGAAGAACTCACTTATCTATGCCAAGAACTCACTTATGTATGCCACGATCATTTAAAAGATGGTTTCCTTTGTAACTGACTTGAAGGGATCCATATTTGTTATCCATCCAAGGAAATATGATGCCATGAATATCACTAATACTAAATGCAAGTAAAATTTTGCTGAAGATCATTCAACCACCTTTGTTGCAGTACAGTGACAGGGAGCTGCCAGAAATTCAAGCCGGATTCAGACGAAGAAGGGATATCACTGGTGATGTCAGAGGGATCTTGGCTCCAGGAAAAGAATTACTGAAAGATGTTTGCTTGTGTTTTATAAACCATACTAAGGCATTTGATTGTGTGAATCATAATAAACTGTGCAGCATTGGGATTCCAGAATACTTCATTGCACTTATGCAGATCTTGTACATGAATCCAGAGGCAGTAGTTGGAACAGCACAGGAACATTCTGCATGGTTTAGAATAGGGAAAGATTCGTGTGAAGGTTGTATCATTTCACCATACTTATTCAATCTATATGCTGAGGAAATAATCTGAGAAAACTAGATTATAGGAAGAACACAGCCTCAGGGTTCTAGGAAAGTTCATTAACAACCAGGAATATACACTAATTGAACATGAGGAAGATTTAAAGCACTAGCTGAGGACTTAAAGCACTGAAGTACGTGAATCACTTGCTGATGAAGGTCAAAGACTGCAGCCTTCAGTACTGACTACAAAATCAATGTAAATCAAACAAATATCTTCATAATTGGACCAATATAAATGCAGCCTAGGCTGATTCCAAGGTTTCAAGTGGAAAGCAAATGTTTTGAGAATGCTGAGGACAACAAATGTACAAATGTGCTTGACACACAATGTATGTATGTATGTATGGATTGTGATAAGAGTTGTATAAGCCCCCAATAAAATAATTTGGAAAAATAAGGCAGGCTAAATGCAGCATGAAATGTTATGGATATCTGTAAACATGTGGATACATGCTCTAAGTACATGTGTGTGTGTGTGTGTGTGTGTGTGTGTGTGTGCGGGGGGGGCGGGGGGAGTGTCTGTCTGTGTCTGTGCATGTCTATGGGTTTCAGCCCAGACACTGGCAAGATGGGTGTCAGGCAACCAGAACCTCCCATGTGGCAAGAGCTCCCAGCTCCCTTTCACCGGGGGAGGGGGGGGGCGTGAGACGTTGCTATGCTGACTACGCGCTCAGCTGGAGCTCGGTACGCGTCTTGTCTTGTGGTGTTGCTGGAGGTCCCAGGGTGGGGCGCACAGTTTCAGGAGCTTCACCGCTAATCGCAAGGTCAGAGGTCGGAGCCCACACCCAGGCATCTTGGGAGAAAGGCCAGGTGACTGACTTCTAAGCACAGTTCTGTTCTGACAGATGGAGTCCGGGACTCCAGATAGACTCAACAGCAACTCCTTGGCCTTTTTGGCAAGAGAAGGAAGCCATGAAAGGCCAATGCAGCCTGTGTGGCTTCCCTGGGCCCTGGTCAGAGCCCAGGCTGTGCCAACGTGGATCCCAACGCCTCCTCTCATCTCCCTGGCAAGCCCCGCGGAGCAGAAACTGACGGAAGCTGCTAGCAGCAGAAGGGGTGGCCAGCAGCCCAGGCCTCAGTCACTCTCTACTCCTCACTGACCTCTCCTCTGGGCAGAGAAGTTGGTTGGTGATTTTCAGAGAAGAGAGCAGGGCCATGGCTGCCTGCCCGGCTACTCCAGCCCTCCTGGGTTGCAGGGTGGGCTATGCCTCCTGGCTACCAGGCAACCCTAGGCAGAACTCCTACGCAAGCTGGCCGCTCCCTCTGATAAGAATGCCCTTCCCTGGGCCATCCACAAACTGGGGTTCCCCTTCCTGGGGCTGGGGCGGGGCGGGGTGCCCCTGGACTCCTGGGGGTTTCCCCAGGGGATCCGCAAATAGCAGGCCAGGGCGTGGCAAGTGGAAACCTCCAACCTGAGCCTTTGCTGGACTCTAATTTGCATCATGAACGCCTTTGGAAGATCTTTGTTTGAAGCAAGTGTTCAGTACTTAAACAAATAAGAATGCAGATCATTGTTTAAAAGCACTACTATTCACGGAGTCTTCTTGCTAATAATCCTCAGGGGATTCCACACACACACACACACACACACACACACACACACACAACAAGGCAGAGTGAGCTGTGCGCAGGACAAAAGATTCCCAGGCCTTTCCAAAGTGCCTGATTTGAGCAATAGCAGCCTTGCCTCGGGAGGATTCCTGATGGCCCAGTAGGCGAGGCCTTGAGCCGGGAACCAGGAATCCCAGAACTGTTCTCTGGAGAAAGGTGAGGGGATTCCCTTTAAGACTTACAGCTTTGAGGATGCTGTGGACCAGCGTGCTTTAACCTAGAGGGACAGAGAGGGACAGCTCCTGAGGATGGGGCAGACAGTCTCTCTGCCTCCCCTCACCATCCTCCTCTGACTGGGCTGTGTTCCCAGAACCCTCCCTGCTGCCAGTGTGTATGTGGGGGTACTACCTTGGTGGTCTAGACCTCACCCCCTCAGTCCCTACTCCCCAACCTCCTCTCCCCCCTCCCACCCATAGGCATGTCCCTCCGAATTTAACAGGATCAAAGAAAACTAAAACATTTGAAGCCTCTGTCTTTTGGGTGATCATACCAAAGCATGGCCATGAGGATTAAGTAAGATTGAACGGAACGTTTGCTTGGCTCCGGGTCTGACAATGATGGATGGCGGTGGAGGTGGATTACGGAGCCATCGTGATGGCTAACCCATGACCATATTTTGTGCCAAGTGCAATTTTAATACATCAGTTCACTCAGTTCTCAGCTCGATAGTACGGTAGGAGCGACTGTTGGGCCCATTTAACAGTTGGGCAAACTGAGGTGCGACGCGGTTGGCGTCTCCTTACACAGGCGGTGGGGACATGGAGGAAGCGGGGCTCGGGGGGTCTGTGCCCCTCTGGCTGCTCTGCTCAGTTGCACACCCTCCCATGTTCACCAGCCCCTCCAACCAGCCCCTTCCCCCTCCCCCAGGCCCTTCTTGGGTTCTCAGCTGTGCACTTGCCTCCTGGGGGATGGGAGATCTGACCCCCAGACCCATCCTGGGAAGGCCACTGTGGGAAAATGTGAAGAGACAGAACTGGGCTGGGTCGCAGTAAGCCGGTGGTGCCCGCCCCCGCCTTGTCTCTTTTGTGCTGTCTGTTTCCCAGGGTAACACTGCCTGGAGCCCCAGTTCCTGTGGCAGAGGAGGGTTGCTGGAGATGTGTGCATGTACATATGTGCGTGTTGTTCATGAAAGCAGCAGTCAAGTTATCCAATAACACATTAGCTTGAGTAAATCTCCTGCAAAAGATCTCTGTAAGTTACTGAAGAGCAAGGTGGTCACTTTGAAGACTAAGTCACACTTGACCTGAGCAAGTCATTGTATTTTCAGGGCTTTCTTCATATTTGGAAATTGGACATTGACTAAGGAAGACAGAAGGAGAATTAATTAAAGCCCTGGTGAAAAATTGGAAATACAGTCTTGGAAGAAGTGCAGGTAGTGTGCTCTTAAGGCTAAGGATGAAAAGATTTTACCGCATTTACTTTGGACGTGCTATCAGGAGAGACCAGTCCGTGGAAAAGGACATCATGCTTGGTGAGTAAGAAGGGCAGCGACAAAGAGAAAGACCCGAGAGAAGATGGCTTGACGGGGTGGTTGCAAAAGTTGGTTCAGACACAACACTCGTGCGCATGGCACATGACTGGGTGGTGTTTCTCTTGTTGTATATCGGATCGCTATGGGTTGGAACTGGATGGCACCTAACAACACATAATGACTTATTTTCTATCTAAGACCTTTAAACTCTAGTCCCTAGTGCTATAATTTGAACTGTTGACCACTTTTGGGAAATTTTGACTGGACCACACTATGCTTACATATAAAGTCACAGTTCTGAGCATTACAGAAAAGAAAAACAAAATTTATTTGAAAATATCCTCTAGATTGTTGTAGTGCCTTAATTCAATAAAAAGTTCTATATTAGACTAAAAATGCTATAGGCATTTAAAGTTATATTGGAGTAAAGGATTAATTTTGCAATTTCTTAATTGGAGATGAAGTAATTGAAGCACAAAAATAAGATGATAGTTATTTGGAATGATAATATGGGATAACAAATTACTATAGGTCTTCTTACTCTTGTGCAAGTTCTATTGCTACTCTGACCAAGGTTGAGCTCATTCTGAATTCCTTGTCTATTCACAACCACAATCTTGACTGGGCTTGCAAATTTCTTGTCACACACACATAAAGTCTGTGACTTCTTATTACAAACAAAGTTTGCATAATTTTTGAGTGAATGGAAATCTCATTTCAGATAATTCTTCTGGTGGCACTAAAATGATTAAAATCTCCATAAAGTAGAAATGTTCCTATATTTCTAAGTAGGACAAGTGAGGCTTAATAAATATTTTTTAAATTACCCATAAATTAGACATATTTTTATATTGCTTATTTTACTTCATTTCAGTGCTTCCTTTTTCCATTCTTCCTTCATTCCTAACTCTCTGAACTTAGTCTTTGGGTGAATGCTGCCATTTTTATCTTAAATCGTGGTTTATTCTAATATACAGGCGAGTTCAATTTTATTCTCAAATCTTTTGAAATCAATTCAAGTACTTTCCTAATTATTACAATATGATAACAGAATTTACAAGTTTTTCCTGCTTATCATGGTTTTTAAAATTTAAATTTAATGGAAAATTTTAAGGAAAAGAATTGCATAAAATTAGAATACATGATAATGCCTTCTTTTTTTCTCAACAGTTTTATTGGCAAGTAGCTTACCTATCTTTCAATTCAATAGTTCAATTGTTCAGTCATCACAAGGAGAATTGAACCAGTGTGACCACACTCATTTTATCTCTCCCCTCCCATGGTTACATCGCCTTTAAGATGTTATGCCATCACAATCCATACAACTTTACTTGCTGTGTAAATAATTAAATTGAGGATTTGTTTGAGTTTATATAATGTAGAAAGGAGGAGCCTGGGAGTGTCACAGTTTCCGACTTGGCGGGTAATCAGAAGGTTAGTAAGCTGAAGCCATCCAGGGACTCCCCGAGAGAGAGAGACTTGGCTACCTGCTTCAATAAACATCATATCATAAAACCCAATGGGGGAATTCTATTCTGTCTCTTGTGATCACGCCACAGCCCTGACTACAGAAATGTGAATGAGAAAAATCAGTGAAGTCAATCAGGTAGCAAATCCTTCTAGAGTTTTGTAAATTTCCTCCAAACTTTTCTTGCTGTTGACTAATTCAATGACCTTTCTGACACACTTAGATTACTTTACTATTCCTTCTCATACTTTGATTAAGTTTCACAATTTCAAAAACAAGGTGAATTGCTACTATAACCATAGTTGGGATCGTTTCATCTGAGTATGCAGCGATATATTGGTGAAGCAAAAGGCACAGGTGGACCTGAAGGGTAACCTCTGACTTCATTGATGGCATGGATGGAATTTCTAACAGCGAGTGTAAAGTACTCCAATATTCTGATAGATGGGTTTGATGATGTTTGGCTAAGAGAGCATTTATTACACTTAACATTTCTGTCAAAAGTTAACTGTAAATTAAAAACACAATATTCATTAGAAGAAAATAGAAGAAAAACTTCAGGTCTATTTCCCAAGATTTTAATATCTTCCAGTTCACCACCAAGATTATCTGCAATGTAGCAAGGGATTTTATAAGTAACTCTCAGTCTCTAGAGCAGTCATTTCCTGACAAACCTTTATTGCGCTCTGCTGCTGAAAGCTTTTACAACCCTTGCTTTCCTAAACACCCAGAACTACTTCTTCCCAAATTGCTAAAGGAAATATATGGGGAACTAGGATTCCGTGACCCAAGCCTGTTGCCTTGGAGTTGAACACAACTGACTTCTAATGGCTCACCAGGTCATTACAACTCTCCCATGGGTATTTCAAGGTAAGCAGGTTGAAACATCTTTCTCAGCTGTGACTGGTACATTCCATCCGCATACCAACATGGGGAAATTAACTTTCTAGCAGTAGTTCTTTTTCTTTCACAGATTCATTATTGGTTAAGTATTTAACCCCTGTGTCACCAAGCCCGAGAGGCTCAGCCACCACTGCCATTAAGTTAATTTCAACTCATAGCACCCCATATTTCTGAGGCTGTAAATCTTTATGAGAGAAAATTGTCCAATTTATCTCCTGAGGAGTGGTTATTGGGTTATAATGTTAATCTCGACATAGCGGATGTTAGCAGTCCTAGCAGTCCAAACTTACCTAAGGATGTCACCAGGACCTCAAATTAAAACTTGTTTATTTGGGAAAATGTAATCAAGCTTGCCAAAAAACGTGGTTTTCCATGTAGAAAATGGGTACAATAATAGTAGTTCTTTATGTGTGTTATAATGATTATAGTAGAAACATAACACAATATTATTCAGATATTTAGGCTGAGGACTTCTCCTGACTCACATAGCTAAAACTGATGAACCCAAGCCGGTCAGAAAGGTGACAAGCTGGTGCCTGCAGAAGTGAATCAATACAAGTTGCAGGTCAAATTGCCAGCTCCTGAAGACTTCTAGAGTAGAACGGCAATATGGCAGGCCTCTGGCCCAACTCCAAAGAACTCATGAGCTAGATGAAGGATCAAGAGCCAGCAATACCCAATCAAGCTTTCCGTAGTACCTATACGAAATAGGCCACGCCACAGAGGAAACCTCCTCTCAATTGCTTCAAGACTGCGACCTGAGTGTGGTCCACCCTAATCTTATAACTGCCTGGCGACCCACGGCAAATCCCAGCATGGAGCTGATTATATTATGTTGGGTTACGTAACAGGGTGTTGTTGTTAAGTGCCCTCAAGTGTGTTCTCACTCACAGTGGCTCTATGGACAACAGAACACACCAATGCCTGGCCTTACACCATCCTCGCAACTCCTCTTCTGTTTGAGCCCATAGTTGCAGCCACTGCGTCAGTTCCGCTTGTTGACAGCCTTCCTCTTTTTCATTGTCCTTCCACTTTTCCAAGCATGATGTCCTTATCCAGGAATTGGTCTCTCCTGATTATCTGTACAAAATACATGAGTTGAAGTCTGGTTACACTTGCCTCTAAGGAGTGTTCTGAAGTACCTCTTTCAAGACAGATTTGTTGGTTCTTTTAGCAATGCATGGTACTTTCTGTGTTCTTCAGCAACATCATCATTCAAATGTATCATTTTTTTGCATCATCTTCCTTGTTTGATGTCCAACTTTCATATGCATATGAGGAAATTAAAATTCCATGGCCTGGATCAGGCATACCTTAGTTCTCAAAGTAACATCCTTGTTATTCAGCAACATAAAGAGTATTTTTTGTAGCATGTTTATCCAATGCAATGTGTCATTTGACCTCTTGACTGCTGCTTTCATGAGCATTGATTGTGAATCTAGACAAGATGAAATATTTGACAACTAATAATCTTTTACAAACTTATACTCCATTCATAGTGATGTTAATTATTGGTCCAGTTATGAGGATGTTTGCTTTCTTTACATTGAGTTGTAATTAATACTGAAGGCTCCAATTCATGATCTTCATTAGAAAAATGCTTCCAGGAGAAATATTAGACCTCAACTAACACACCTCTGGAGACCTGGCCCAACTATATTGATATAAAACCTATCATAGTTTATAATAAAAAATGCAAAATTATATAACAAAAATTCCAAGATTTGTGTCCTATGAATTAATACTCATAAAATATTCAAATAAATCACTGAACTATATACATATCTCTTCTGATGAATATTGGCCTGATATAATTGATGGAGGTTATAAAGATGCTTATATTTGTATTCAAAATTAATAGACACATGAACAAAATAATTAAAGTTAATTTAAAATATAGGAATAAAGATTAAAATCCTATTGATTTGTAGAACAAAAATATAATGAACAGACTACTGACATTTGTTTGTTGTTATTGTTCAATGCCATAGCATTGAGTCTGACTTTTTGTGACCCTTTGCGCCTCAGAACGCATCAATGTCTGGCCCTGTGCCATCCTCACGATTGTTGTTATGTTTGAGCTCATTGTCACAGTCTGTCTGTCAGTGCTACTTATATATGAAATTTAAAGTGTGAAACGGTCTTTGACATAGTAAGGCATGTGCCATTTTTTATATTAAGTTAATGTTGACATCTTTTATTCCAGGACAAAAACAACTCACAAAATACTGACTGAAGATCATTGCCATCGTAAGCAAAGTTCCATTTATCTTAGGAGACTGAGCAAAAATACTAGAATTTTGCACACTTCTAGTTGATTTCAATTAGGTCATTTCATTTCATCATAGCTTATGTGTTGTTCGGGCCAGCATTGATTTCTTTGGCTGATACATAGACTGTCTCCACTAGGAAAGGCTGGAGAATGACCATGCCCCTAAGCATCTGTTTTATTATTTGAAATCTGCACACTCCAACCGATTTTTACAGTGGTGAGCTGCCCACAATGGAACAATGAAAAACTTACAGGATTGGACATTTCTACCCGGAAGCGGTCTTGGTGACACATATGCCTCTTCAAGCCAACTCATAATTAGTATAAGGGCAGAGCCACATAAGGCTGTTCACAGAAAGGTGCTTAGTTTCCAGTTTGCCTGTACAAAGCCTGGCTCCAAGGGAGCATAAACAATGTTTTATTTCTCCCTCTTCTAGTGTGCAAAAGAAAGTAGGTTCTCTTCGGTTGTCTATTTTGCTGCACGGTAGAACAATCCTTGCACCAGAAGTACAAACCTGGGCTTTAGCTCTCCCTTTCCTTTTTCTACCTTTTAAGAAACACCTACACTCTTGGAGTTTTATTTCCAATTCTGTCAAATGACAACCGGTTAAAAGATTTCTTAAACTTGTCTGCTACAACAAGTGAAAATAGTTTCCTTCAGTTCCAATCAGACACATGAAAAAGAGGCTAACTTATAGATCTCTTTGAACACAATAACTTGGAAAAACAAATGCTTTGTACAATTCTTTAAAAATAAAATAAATTCTCCCTTACATTTGATCTATTGGGGTTGCTGTACTTGGTTTTATTTTATTATCTTGACCTTTGACATAAGACCAAATGGAGAGTCTGCTTGCCATATAATAATAAATCATGTGTTTGAGAACTTGATTTTGCCTCAGTAAGGAATTCATTTCGATCTCAATGTTTATGATTTACATGAGGTCATTTGAAACTTGTTCCACTATCTCTCTGAAAATATAAAGGTGGCATTGAGCATATTAGCCAGCTTCACAAGAATTTTCAGAGCTGGCTATCTTAATGACTTCTAAGGGGCGGGGTGGTCAATGGCATATAAATTTTCCGTACTCCTTGGCTTGTAGATTATGTGGAACACCTATATAAAGAGACTGCAAAAAGAGTATGAAAAATATCAAATGTCATTCAATTCTTTTTTTCTATAAACTTTTTAAGTGCCTCATAAACAGACGAATAAGCTATAAAACAGATGAATAAGCCTTATAACCAGTGATAGGATTCAAACAATATAAATGCCAGCCTGCTGGTCTAATGATCATTTAAAAATAAAAATATATATATGTATACATATATAAATATACTGAACAATAAGTTCATATTTCACTCAGTTAATATTTAAATTACTGAAATAAATTATTTTATGAGTTTGAAAATATTAATTAAATATATTAAATAATATCTATCATAAACAATCATACTGTTCATTAAGATATTCCCATATTGTGTTTTGATTAGCATTCTTGCTTACAATATTCATGCAAGCAAAACCAGCTGTGATTTATCCTTAAACATCTTTTCACTCTAGGAGTAGGGTCCCATGCCTTTGGAGACAGGTCAGTTAGACAATAGTCCTTGTGGTTGAGATATTAGAAAAAGGTGACTACCCTTCTGTGAGCATATTATGTTCATCTTTGAAAAACTCTTTTCACTTCTGTTGGACTTATAGAAAATATTTGAGCACTGACAGGGATGACATAATTCATTGATAATGTCTTGTGGAACTTTAGGGCATGACACAAAGCTGAAACGATTAAGAATGTGTTACTTATTTGGTTAGTTGGCACTTTTTCTCTTTATGTTTGTTTACTTTAATAACAAACACAAAGGAATAAAATGCAGTATTAAATAAAAAGTATAATGTGTTTTATGAAATGAATAAATAAATACTAAAAGCATAATTCAGTCTAATTTTTATACCTATAGTTGGAAGGAAGGTTGCTATGGGTCCTTAAAATATGCTGCCGTGCTGATGAACTTTAAAAAGAGTAAGAACTCTGATCACAAATGCCATTTTCACAACTGGTTGACAGAACTCAACAAAACAATTTCATATGGGTTCTACAGAACCTGTGTGAACTGGTTGAATCTCACTACTTTTTATGACACCCCCCAACAAAAATCCCCAAACCCACTGCCATTGAGTCCATGTCCACTCAGAGTGACCCTAGAGGACAGAATAGAACTGCCCCCCATTGAGTTTTCAAGACTGTAAATCTTCAGGAGAGTAGAAACTCTTTCTCCCAAAGAAAGGCTGGCGATTTCTAACTGTTGACCTGGCAGTTAGCAACCCAATGTGTAACCACTGTGCCACTTATAACTGCATTACAGTAAATACAGTCTAGACCAGCAGTTCTCAACCTTCTTAATGTTGAGACCCTTAATACAGTTCCTCGTGTTGTGGTGACCCCTCAACCATAAAATTATTTTCGTTGCTACTTCGTAACTGTAATTTTGCTACTGTTATGAATCGGGTAACCCCTGTGAAAGGATTATTCAACCCCCAAAGGGATCGCAACCCACAGGTTGAGAACCACTGGTATAGACCTTTTGAGAACTGATTCTGCTGAAATTACCTTAATTCCTAAGAATCTCTAGTTTGGGTTGCATTCATACTTGGAAAAGCTCCCTGTATTGAGAATGAATATTCATGAACTGACCTAGTAGAACCTGAATTTAGAGAGAAGGCAATGCATCACTCAATTTATGGTACAGTTTAGTGAGACTTGCTCCTTCTACCATATTAGGCATTCACAGTTTATTGTTCAAAGCTGGGTAAAGAAAGTGTCTTCCAGTTTCCCTTTTCCCAGAATAGCATTAAAAATTTTCAGACTGTCCCCTAAATTATGGGTCACAAGCAAATGATGAAGCCATGAAATTGTGAATTATCATTGCATTTGGGAAATAAACACTAACAGGGATAATAAAAGCCAATATTTGATGACTCAGAGCTTGAAGCTATTGGCAGCCAAGTAATCTTTTAAAATGTAAATTAGATCTTACTACTAGTCTTTTTAAATTCACACAATGGTTCCTCATCTCACAAGACCTAAAATCCAGTTAAATTACCAAAGACCACCTTATCTGACCCTGCCTAAATGATTCTTCTCCCCCCTCCCCCACTCTCATGCGCTCAAATCACTCTCATCACTCAGTCACTAAACTTAGACACTCTGGGCTCTTTGAGGCTTCAGAAACACACTTAGAGCCAAACAGTTTCATTTGCTAACAACATATATCCACAACATTTTACAATGGAAGCCTCCTACTATTATTCAGGACTTAGTTTAAAAATATCATCCATTTTAAAGTAAATGATCAATCGTGACTACATTTATTTATGAGCAGATCTTACAAAGAACAAATTAATTTTCATCCCGTCCATTATGAGTCAGGGCAACCCCATGTATTTCTGAGTAAAACTATACTTAGAGTTTTCAATGGCTGTACTCTTGTGGAAATACATTGCCAACACTATAGTCTGAAGTGTCTCTGAGTGAACTTAAGCATCAATCTCTTGATTAATAGTCCAGTGCTTAACCACTTGTACCATCACAGATCTTATTGCCTTTTTTGTTTAGTATCACTCACACTAGAAGGCAGTGATAGATCAGTAATGCAGTTATTGCTTGATAAATGATAGTAGGTATGTGAAATTTCAATTTTAAGTGCCTTTTGCTCTATAATTTTCAAAATATTTTAGGGAAAATCTTAATTTTATTATTGTAATAAGTGCTATTATCAATGAAATGTTAAAAACTGGAAAGTTGTAAGAAAAATGAACTGTATAACTTTATGCAAGAAACTATCTAAACTAAAATATGTTCAGCTCTTCCTGAATTTTTCCATGGTTTATTGTGTAAATTTGAAACTATGAATTTTATTCAGCCATTCTTGAAAGGAGAAAACAATTTCTCCCCAATTTCCTTGATTTTTGAAAATATAAACCTACGATTGATTTTTAAAATAATTTTTATTTCTGAATGTTTCAAGCTTTGCAAAAAGACAAAAGAGAATTGTACTGAAGTTTCATGCACATCAAAATTGTGCTCCTGTTGTTCAAACCTCACATATTTCGACTAGTAGAATAATAGTACATTATCTATATGTCATACATTTCAATTATTCTTATATTTATCTGAAATCATGGTTCTGTTCCAAAATCTTGTTTAGGATATTAATTTACATGTAGTTGTCATGTTTCCTTATGCTGCTCTCGACTGCCACAATGTATCAGTGTTCTTGTAGTATTACTGTTGAGGGAGGAGACACATCAGTAAAAGAGACTAGATATGACAGAAAATTAAGTCAACTGCTTTTTGACAAAAGCACAAAGGAAACTCAATAGGTGTAAGATAATGTTTTCGGCAACTAATTTCAGAATTGAACATTAAAAATAAAATCAATACAGAACTCATACCTTACCAAAAGTTAACTCAAGTATATCATAGACCTAAATGTAAAATGCAAAATTATAAAACCTTCTAAAGATTTCAAAAAAAATACCTCCAGGGCAACATCCTGATAATATCTACCTGAACTTCTATATGATGATGAAATTTTAAATAACAAAAAGGAAATTCATGAAAGAAAAGTAAATAAGGTGGCTTTATTAAAATTAGAAAGTAAGACTCTGTTGAAGAAATGCTAATAAAATGAAAGCAGTAAGACAAGCCACAGACTTAGAGACAATATTTACAAAACACAAGTGTGATAAAGAACGTAAACCTAAAATGTAAACAGAATCTTTATAACTCAAAAATAAGAGAAATCAAAATTTAAGGGGCAAAAGATCTGGACACCTGATTCTGTTATTTAGCTAGAAATATACCAGTATATCCAATGTAACAGCCCAATAGTTCTTTTATGACGTCCTGCGGAAATGATGGGGAATATTGGGTCTCATGCAATGACTCATAGGTGACAGCTGACAGGATGTTGTCAAGCAAAGAGGAGGCTCTCATTGTTATTCACTAGGATTCTTCCATGCTCCACATTTCTTCCCCAGCTGAGGCCCTCGTGGCCCTGTCAGGTAAGTGCTGGACTGCTAGCCACGGGTCTTTGGTTCAAATTCCACAGGGACAAGTTGAAGCTATCTTCTCTGTAAATATATACGCTCCCTTGTGTGACTATGAGTTGAAATACCAGCATTGGGTTGATTCTGACTCATAGTCACCTGGTGCCACAGTGGGTGATGCGTTATGTTGCAAACTACAAGAACAGCAGTTAAAAACCACCAACTACTTCATGGGAGAAAGATGAGGCGTTCTACTCCCATAAAGGGTTATCGTTTCAGACACTCACAAGAACAGTTCGAGTCTGTCCTAGAGGGTGGTTTTGAGTCAAAATTGACTAGATGGCAGTGAGAAGAGGATGAATTGAAATCCCAATTGCAGGGGACTTAGGGTTTGGTAATCAATTTCCTTAGTTTTCACTATAGAAGCCAGTCTAAGAACAGACTAGGAAGAAGGCATAAGCTGTACATTTCTGAGCAATTCCCTCTGAAACTCTTATGAATAGCAGTGAAGTGTGCTCAGATATAGCGCAGGAGTAGAAGCCCTTCTGGTTGGAAGGCTCTGAATATATGGCTGGGGAAGAGCTGCTAACTCAAAACAGTTGACTGTAATGATGGGATGGATTGAAGCTTTTGAACCAACTTATTATTTTGGGTTTTTTTTTCATTAAAAAAGATACATTGTATTTATTTCTGTTCTGATTCTTATGATTTCATTTCATCTGTTGTTGGGGGATATATTATGCCCTTATTCTAATTGTTGCCCATGTTGTATTAAGATATTGATTTTGAATTTCTCTTTTGTCATCTCTGTGTTTATTGCTATGCATTGCTGAGTTTCCCCAAGTAAACTAGAGAAATAAATTTATAAACATGCATATGTGTATGAGAAAGAGTTATATACAAGAACAATTGAATATTGAGAAACCATCCCAGCCCAGCCCAGATCAAGCCCATAAGCTCAATATTAGCCAATATGTAGCATGACAATCTTTAAATCCCTCTCTAGACACACAACACATGCAATGATATCAAATGCAGAAAGATCAGAGGCCACACATTTACATTTGTCTCAAAGAAATCATAAATTTCATGCCCTATTTGATTCCCGTGGACATGATTAAGTTGTATGTTGTTTCCATGTGTTTGGCCATGTGTTTTTATTCTTTCTACTGCTTATTTCTAGACTTACAGCTTTGTGATCTGTTTAGTCTTTATACAGTTCGGGAAAAAGTCTCTGAGGAGTTCATGGACTATTCTTTCTGTGGATTTTTTCCTCCTCTCTGGAGTCCCTATAATTCATAGGGTGTTCTTCTCAACTGTGACTCTCTTTAGTCTTAGGCTTTCTTTGGTCTCACTTGTGTTTTTGTTGCTTGTTTTCTCTTAGATTGGAACCAAAAGCTTTGTCTTCACATCCACTAACTCAGGTTTCCATCTCTTCAATTCCACTTGTCTGTCCATTTATAGTGTGTATAATTCTATTACAGTAGGTGACTTCTGGGTCTCTGTGCAGAATTGTTTCTGTAAGGCTCGTAGTGATAGTTGAAGTTTCCCCTTCTTTCCTTTTATTTCTCTCACGCCTTTTCTTTTTCTGTTGTATCTGGTCAGTGATCATTCTTTTTCTGGTAATTCTATAGCCTATTCCATCCCAGCCAGCTCTTTTAGGTCTTTTGGTGGTTCACCAGTTTGTGTGTTTCTCGTGTGTGTGCATGTGTGTGTGTGTGCACGCCAAGATTATCTGTTGTTGTTTTCTTGACATTTTGGTTTATCTGTTTGTTAGGGGTAGCAGGGAGGTTGGGTGGTGTGTGGGTAGTTAACTCCATTAAATAGTGAAGTAGGAGAGAGAGAGCTCCTACAGAGCAGGTATCGGGAGAAGATGGGTAGAGCAAGAATCACATAAAGATAAAAGGTATGGAAGGAGAAATAATAGAAGAAAGCCAAGAAAAGAAAAAATTGATCAGGTCATGCTAATCTTGGAATGGTAAAAAAAGGAAAAAATCCTATTTTCTTTTTTTTAATTTTGAGGTTTTTTAAACATTTTATTAGAGACTTATACAACTCTCATCACAAACCATACATTCATCAATTCTATAAAGCACATCTGAACATCCTTTGCCCTAATCATTTTCAAAGCATTTGCTCTCCACTTAAGCCCTTTGCATCAAGTCTTCTTTTTCCCCCTCCCTCCCTGCTCCCCCTCCCTCATGAGCCCTTGATAATTTATAAATTATTATTTTGTCATATCTTGCCCTGTCCAACATTTCCCTTCACCCCCTTTTCTGTTGTCCACCCCCCAGGGAGGAGGTCACATGTAGATCCTTGTAATCCGATCCCTCTTTCCAACCCACTCACCCTCTATCCTCCCAGTATAGCTCCTCACACCCCTGGTCCTGAAAGTATCATCCACCCTGGATTCCCTGTGCCTCCAGCTCCTATCTGCACCAGTGTACATTCTCTGCTCTATCCAGACTTGCAAGGTAGAATTCAGATCATGGTAGTTGGGGGGGTGGTGGTGGGGGAGGGGTGGCAAGGAAGCATTTAGGAACTGGAGGAAAGCTGTATTCTTCATCGGTGCTACATTGCACATTGACTGACTCATCTCCTCCCCTAGACCCCCCTGCAAGGCGATCTCCAGTGGCCAACAAATGGGCTTTGGGTCTCCACTCTGCACTTCCCCCTTCATTCACTATGGTAAGATTTTTTTTTTCTGATGATGACTTTTACCTGATGCCTTCGACACCTCGTGATCATACAGGCTGGTGTGCTTCTTCCATGTGGGCTTTGTTGCTTCTGCAAAAGATGAGAGAAACGATAAGGTTAATTGAAAAAGACTAGTACAAGATCTTGTTTTGAAGAAAGAAAGAGAAGGAATAACGGGGACAAACAGAAACATGAACTGTTGGTGTTTGTTTGGGGTCTAAGCTCTGCCCAGGAGCTTTGTCTCTGGTGCTCTGGTGGAGAGGTAAATGCGTGTTTGCAGGAGAAGGGTAGAAAGCCGTGGTGGGTCCAGGACTTTGGGAAGCGCAAAGGGCAAGGATGAGCTCAGCAGTTCCAACCAACGTTATTCAACAGATGAGGAAATCAGGGGTAGGAAGTTTAAGGACATTGCTTAAAGAAAGGGAATCAAAAGCCTCTATAGTAATAATGGAATTTAAATGTATATGTCTTAATTTTCTTATCTACTTATTCCTGTTATTATTTTCAGGGGCCATTGGATCAGTGCCAACTCAGTGACCCCAGGCACAAGAACGCATAACACTGCATGGTCCTGCTGCTTCTTCACAGTTATTTCATGCTCGAACCCTTTGTTGCAGCAACAGTGTCAATGCAGCTCCTTGAGAGCCTTCCTCTCCTTCACTGTACCCAGACTTTACCAAACATGCTGTCTTCTCCAGGGACTTGTCTCTCCTGACAGCATGTCCAAAATATGTAAGATGAAGTCTCACCATTTTTCCCTCTAGGTGCACTGTGTTCTTAACTTTTCCTCAAAACAAATCCATTTGTCTTTTAGCAATCCTTATACTTTCAATATTTTTTCTCCAGCACCACAATTCAGATGCATCAATTCTTCTTTATTCAATGTCCAACTTTCACATGCATATGAGACCATTGAAAATACTATGGATTGAGTCAGATGCGCCAGTCTTCAAAACAACATCCTAGATTTACAATACTCTAAAGAAATCTTGTGGAGCAGATTTACCTAATACACAGCATCTTCTTCTTCTTCTTTTTAATTTCTTGACTGCTGCTTCCATGAGCATTGCTTGTGGATCCAAGCAAGACAAAATCCTTGACAACTTCAATCTGTTCTCCACATGTCATGATGTTACTTGTGAATCCAGTGAGGATTATGGTATTCTTTACATTATGTCATAATTCATATTGAAGACTGAAATCTTTGATTTTCATCAACAAGTTCCTCAAATCCTCCTCAGCAGGCACTGCTCTTTCATCTACATTTTTCAGGTTCTTAATAAGTCTTCCTCCAACCCTGATACCACATTCTTCTTCATATACCTAGCTTCTTGGCTGATGTGCTTAGCATTCAGATTAAATAATTATGGTGATAGGATACAATCCCAACACACAAATTTCCTGATTTTAAACCATGCAGTACACTCTTATTCTGTTTGCATAACAGTCTCTTGATCTACCTTCAAGTTCTGCATGAACAAAACAAAGAGAAATTTCTCTAGAATTTGCTAGTATTTACTTGTGTTTTATTGAATATACCAAAGCATTCAACTCTGTGAATCATAACTCATAATGGATGGTTTTGAAAAGAACAGGAATTCCACAACACTTCATTAATTCCAAGTTTGTGCTCATGTTGAGATCAGTTTCCCTCGCATGCCTTTAGTGAGAGCCGGTTTGTAAACATTTAATGAATGCTGGTGCAGATCCTCAGGGTGATAACCTGTAAATGGATGTTACAATTTTCATAAAGAGAGACACCACAATTACCTACTGTGTTTAGGAGTTATTTTTTGAGTCTCTAGACTTCGAGATAATGAAGCAAAAGTACAAGAATGGGAAAGGGAAGAAACAAAAATGAAGGGCTCTGATTCCTCAAGTGCAAACCCTAAAACGAAACTCACTGTAATCAAGTAAATCTGACTGGCAATGAAGGAGTTCCTTTACATGGGACTAGACTGTCGTCTTGGAAAACCTGGTGACCTTTGAAAAGATGCTAACCTGGCTGACAGCAGACAATATGAACTCGGGCACGGTCACTTAGGCATCTTTCCTAATGGAAAAGGTGTTCAGACCTCTACATCTCTGAATAGGTTTAGAAAAGATCAACATGCAATTTTCTCAAATAAGAGGTACAATTCAATTTGTCAAGTGAACGATTGTGATTTCTCTAAGCAAGATGACATAATTCCCAGGCAAGAAGATGAAGAGAGTGAGGAAAGTGGGGAAGTCAGCCTCAAGAGAAAATCCGATCAGTAGCAAAACTCTACCTGAGGAAACACTCCACAGTGATGGATGCATGTCCAGACCTTTGATCTTATCTAGAGGAATAGGTAAGATCACTTCAATTTTGTTCTTCACTTTTCTTTTTATACTAATATGAGATATTGTTGCCATTATTTAAGAATGTGGGTGTGAGAAAATAACTATGCTCCAGAATGTCTTCGCTGACTGATTTTTTGACTAGATCTTTGCTTGAGGTACATCTTGGTAGAGTAGCAGTCAAGCACATTAACTGTTCACACCTCCCAGTGATGCCATATGATTTTGTCATCTGGATAATCATATTGGTCAGCTGGTCATTTGTTAGAAAATTCTGAGGAGGTAGTCAGCTTCATCTTATTGTCAGAGGTGTTGAAACTCACGGCATGTGGAAACCACTTCTCAGGAAGCCCCTGAGAGTACTTTTCAAGATGCAGTTTAACTGAGCTCTCCAGCCACTTACTGAGCTAATGAAACCCCTCTCTCCTTGGAAGAAAAAGAAATAGAAAAGTCTCAAACAGCCATGCTATTTTAAAATGATGGATGGTGTATCTGAAGCCTTTGTTAAGCATTAAACTCAACAGCACACTGGAGTTCTTCATGACGATGATGGTGGTGATTATAGAGATAATTATTTTTATAAAACAGTGTCCCAGCCAATGAAACGACTATTTGAATACATTTGTCTCAAGTGGAAAACCCTGAAGGATAGAGCATGCCATTTTAAATTTTCTTTTTTTTTTTTAGATTCTTTTTTTTTTTATTGAAACATGATTTAATCTGCAAAGAAACACAAATGAAATGTTACAATAATTCTTGCCACTATTTTTTTTCTTAGTTTAAGGAATAACGAGGGCAGCAACATTAATTTTTTTATTGTGGTGAACCATCTATAATAACACAATATTTCAATCACTCAGATATTTTAATGACCTTAATTACACTCACCATGCGGAAACAGCTTGGTTTTGCATGTAGTTTCTTTTTTTTTTTTTTTCCTTAAAGATAAAAATAAATAAACAGCAGCAACAAAATACTTTACAACTCCAATGTTAATTTAAAATATACATATAATTCATGGTAAAGAGGATATGATTAATTCTAATAACCAGTGATTTTTATGAGCTCAAATGCAAAAAAATATATATGCCATTATAAAAGGAAGTCAGATAAAAGGGAATTCCCCAAAAGCCCATATCCTAAGTAAAATAAATGTCATACTTATGATACCAAGGCAGCTTTATTTGTTTGATTGCAATATAATTTACATGCACCCTTGAGAAGTCACTAGAAGATTGCTAGCAAAGTTTCAGTATTTGAAAAAGGATGCGATGAAAGTATAAAATAGTTTCTATTCTCTATTAATCAGAGATGCACATAAAGTATGTCATTTGGGGGAAGGCAGAGACATTTTGCATGTCTCAGAAAACAAATTTTCTTTCAGCACAGGAAAACTTCTGAGTAGTTGAGGAAATACTTCCTCAAGCAAATACTGCTTCAAAGAGAATTCTTATTTCTACGGATTGCTCATCCAAATAAATAAACAAACAAACAAACAAAATGAAAGGAAAACCACAAAGCTTCAGAAGTCTGTTCATTATGAATTCTGGATAAAAATGTCCAAGTTGTTTCAATATTTTGCACAAATCTTTTCTTACAGCTGAATATATGTGGTGGTAATTTTCTCCATAGTCTAGCACGAGAAGTGTAGAACAAGTTATTTTTAAAAATGAAAAAAAAACTTAAAATGAATACAGTTGCCTTTGAGTTGATTCTGACTACAGAGAACTATAGGACAAAATAGAACTGCCTGCAGGCCTTCCAGAAGTCAGCTGCTCTTGCTTCCCACTGAGGAGGAGCTGGTGGGTCCAAATATCTGCCCTTTGGGTTAGCAGTCAAATGCTAACCATAGATCAAACAATGATTTTAAAAAGAAAAACAAAATCACTATCATCAAGTCAATTCCAACTCCAAGCAACCTAAGAGGACAGAGTAGAACTGCCCCTGTGGGTTTTTAAGATGTAACTTTTTACAGAAATATAAAGTCTTCTCTTTCTCCTGAGAGGCAGACGGTGGTTTTGAACTGTTGACCTTGTGGTGTAGCAAGACATAACCTAGTATCCACAAGGAATCTTAGTAAATAGCATAGTCAGCCCGGCATTCTTAATGACATTGCAGATCTTGATTTCACATAGATACTTTTAAGGCAAAATTGCTTAATAGTAATTAACGCAATCATAGCACTGTAATTTTTTTAAGGTTCTGTGGTGGTGAAGTGGTTAAAATACTTAGCTATCAATCCCAAGGTCTGTGGTTCAAATCTACCAGCCTTCCAATGGGAGAACAATGAGTAGTTTGCTTCCATACAGATTTACAGTCTTGGGAACACTAATATGGCAGTTCTGCTCTGTCCTATGGGATCGTCATGAGTCACAATCAAGTCCACGGCAACAAGAGAATGTTTCTTCGGGGAGAAGATGTGAAAGAGCATTACGTCTGCCTTAGCAGACTAGGTTGGCAGCAAAAGAGCTCATCAGAGACATTGGAGGGGACTCTCTGAAGGGGATAACTTATTTTCTGGCTGAATCTTTCAAATTTACAAATACACAAGCCTGTCCTAACCTGCTCCAAAAGGAGAGTAGAAGGAAATCTGGGGCTACTTAGAAATGTAACTCCCGAGTTTCTAAGTCAGGGAACTTGGTGGCTGACTTTCATCTAGACATCTGAAGGAAGAGGGATTTGTCTGAATCACATCTGATTGACTTTAGGTATTTAAGTCCGTCTCTGGAAGAAGCTTCCTCCCTGCTGTTTGGTTGGGGAAAGGTAAAATACCTCCTATTGTCCAAGAAAATGCTGATAAAGTAGTCACACTAGAGAGCTCTTTAAAGATCCCGGCCAAAGAGGAGGCCTTCTCATATGATAGGACCCCTGGAAAAAGCTGATTTTTTAATAATTGGAAATAAGCTTTATTTACCTAAAAGTAACTAGAACACCATGAGCTTGAAATGACTTCAATGAATAGGACAGAGTAGCCAGAAAATGCACACTCTGAGATTGGTTTCCTTAACACGTCAAGTATACCGTCTATACAATATCTCTAACAAATACTGTCTTCCACTAAGGCCTACACTAAAACCATTGTTTACAGTGTGGGAATTGCTCCTGATCTGATCCCACCACACCGAGGTAAAACACTAAGGCCATGCAACAGAACAGCAAGGGGAACAGAGAAGCTAAGTCCCCAGGGAATACCAAAAATAGACTTTGGGGTCAGGGTTTGGCGCCCCATCAGACTTCACCAAAAAATACTCCTAAAGGCCAACAAACAGTCCTTGAACTAACTACAAGCTTTTCTTTTTAGGCTGTTGTGATGGTTTTTTGTTGTTGTTTTGTTTTCTTTGGTTGCTTGCTTTTGCTCTGTCTTGTTTTCGTGAATGTTATTATCTCCACAGGTCTGTCTAAATAAAATGGGCTGGATGAATAACCTGGAGGAGAAAACAACGGGACTGACAGTTCCACGGGGACATGGGAGAGGCAGAGGTGGGAGGAAAGGTAGTGATGTTAACAAACCCAGGGACAAGGGAACAACCAGTGATCCAAATAGGTAAGGAGGAGGGTGTAGGAGGCCTGGTAGGGCATGATCAAGGGTAATGAAATTACTGTAATCCAAATGAAGCCTGAGCATGCTAGTGGGACAAGAGGAAAGTCAAAGGAAATAGAGGAAAGAGCTGGGAGGCAAAGGGCATTTATGGAGGTCCAAATAAGGCATGTAAATATGTACATAGTTATATACCAGGATGGGGAAATAGATTTATGTGAATATATTTATAGGTTTAGTATTAAGGTAGCAGATGGACATTGGGCCTCCACTCAAGTACTCCCTCAATGCAAGAATACTTTGTTCTACTAAACTGGCATTCCATGATGCTCACCTTCCCAACACAATCGCTGAAGACAAAGCAGGTGCATAAGCAAATGTGGTGAAAAAGCTGATGGTGCCTGGCTATCAAAAGATACAGTGTCTGGTGTTTTAACCCTATAGCAACAAGCGTGATGTTTTCATAAGAATTAATTAAAACGTATCTGGTACCTGCATTATAAAATTTTTGGAGCCGATGAAGATGTTGATGAAATCATCATACTTTACTAGTACAAATGCATACCGCTAGTCACAAATAAATTTTGTATTATATTTTATAAATAAAATAAGTTTTCAGTTTGTTTTTTATTTAATAATAAAATAAGATGAAAAATAATATAGAAACAAAGGCACATTTTTTATTTTTGTATTATAAATCCATGAATGAATGTGACAATTTGGTTACATTTAATTAACATTGCAAATTTTATATTTTTAAATAAATTTTGGTTGTTATATATATTGATGACTATGAAAGTAAGGAATAAAAACAAAAAAATTTTCCTGAAATTAAAAATTCAGACGTTATAGGGTTAAAAGGATTGAAGGTAAACAAGCAGCCATCTAGCTCAGAAGTAACAAAGCCCACATGGAAGAAGCACTCCAGCCTGTGTGATCATGAGGTGTCGAAGGGATCAGGTATCAGGCATCAAAGAACAAAAAAATCATATCATTGTCGATGAAGAGGAGTACAGGGTGGGGACCTAAAGACCATCTGTAGGCAACTGGACATCCCCTTATGGAAGAGTCGCAGGGAGGAGACCAGCCAGTCTGGGTGCAGTGTAGCAATGATGAAACACAATGTTCCTCTAGCTCCAAAATGCTTCCTCCCCCATCCCCCGCTACTATCATGATCCCAGTTGTATCTTACAAACCTTTCTAGACCAGAGGATGTACACAGATAGGAACTGGAAACACAGAGAATCCAAGACAGATGATCTCTTCAGGACCAGTGGTGAGAGTGGCGAAACCGGGAGGGTGGGTAGAGAGGGGGAACCGATTACAAGGATCTACATATAACCTCCTCCCTGGGGGATGGACAGCGGAGAAGTGGGTGAAGGGAGACGTTGGACAGTGTAAGATATGACAAAATAATGATTAATGAATTATCAAGGGTTCATGAGGGAGAAGGGAGCGGGGAGGGAAGGGAGAAATGAGCTGATGCCAGGGGCTTAAGTGGAGAGTAAATGTTTTGAGAATGATGAGGGTATAAAGCACAAATGTGCTTTATACAATTGCTGTATGTATGGATTGTGATAAGAGTTGTATGAGCCCCCAATAAAATGATTGATAAAAAAACAAAAATAACATTTTCTTTTTAAAAGTAAATTTGGGTTTTTTAAAAATAGTTTTTAAAAGGGGAGGGGCTGAACATTAAGTGGACTAACACCTTTTCAGGATAAGGCAGCTGAAAGTGGGAATGAACATCATAGAAATGGAAGAGATTTATAACATCAGATAGAAGAGGTAATAATTTTGTACATGATGGTGCTGAGACCCAGACAAGTTAAAGTATTTGCTTAGGGCAAGGAAGGCAAAGAATTCAATTTGGCGTTTAGCTTTCGTTCCTGAAAGATGTTATTGTCATGTTCTGTTGAATCAATTTCAATGTATAACAACCATACATGAAAGAGTGCAACTGCACAGAGGGTTTTCTAAGTTATTATCTATATTAGACACACTCGCCAGCTCCCTGCCCACTTGCAAAGACGCGCGAGTTTAAACCACTGGTGCTTGGTGATCAGCCAAGGGGCTAACCACTGCTCCAATAGAACTCCTTTCCTGAAAAACAATCCTTAGGATTTCTCTAGCAAGAGAGGTGATTGTCATGTAAGATAGCCAGGCAGTACCTGGAAAACTGTGCAAATGAGAGCAGCAGGCATAAAGAACACAACTGGCCAGATAATTTCAGGGGAGGGATGAGGACATAATAATTCAATCATAAGGCAATAGAATATTCTGAATAGAAATTAGCTTTGATCCTTCTTGGATTAGTGAGATTATCTACTCTGAGAAGGGAGATATGTACCTGGGGCAATAGAAGCTGTATGCCAGGATCACTCCTAGATCTTGCTTTGTGCATCTCTATATTTGCGTCTTTCCTGGTTATGATGAGAAATGAGGAGCATAAAAGATGATGATGATCTTTGCTGTCCAGTGAATTCCAACCTATAGCAATCCCACGTGATAGTGTAGAACTGCCCATTGATTTTCCTAGGCCATACTATTCATGGAAGTAGATCACCAGATCCTTTCTCCCATGGAACTGCTTGTGAATTTGAATTGCCAACCTTTCCATTAGTAATCAAGCATTTAGCCATTTTCCCATAGAACAGATATTCTGTGCATGTGGTGAGCTGTTCCCAAGAATGAGAAAACCTACAGGAGCAGTGGACCAAGAGGAATTGGCAGCTGCAATTTGAAATCCCTTATATCGCTATAGCATAGAGGTTATACATTGGGCTGTGAGCCACAAGGTCAGCAATTCAACACCACCAGTCACTCAGAGAGAAATATGGAACCTTTCTACTCCCATAAAGTGTGGCAGTCTCAGAAACCCACCGAGGCAGTTCTATCCTGTCCTACAGGATCATTATGACTTAGCATTGATTTGGAGGCAGTAATAGGAGATATCCTATGACTTCTGGTCCTTCTCCAGGTGGCTAGGGTGGGAGAGAAACCAGGATAAAGGAGGTAGAAAAGTAAGGACAGAATCCATTTCCAGGTAAGAATTTAATTCATAGTGATCTTTATTCAGGTAATACCAAAGTTCATGTTTGCGTACCATATTCCTTGCTTAGTGTAAGACCATACAGCTAAATATAGAAAGAGAACTCACCTAGATGTTAGTCTTCCTGGCTCGCTGGCCAGGTTTAGTGGTTTACCTGAGGCAACCCGAGGCAGATCAAAGAAGCACTCTAGCTGCACTTCTTTTCCAGACATATATGCCTGTCCTGTAAGCAGTCCAAGGCACTTTTAGTATTTGTCACCAGCACCACGATGCAAATGTCCTGATTCTTCTACTGTCATGCTTATTCAAGGTCCAACATTCACATGCATATGAAGCAATTGAAAATGCCATGACTTGGGTCAGGTGCACCATAGTCCTCAAAATGATATTGCTGCTATTCAATGCTCTAAAGAGGTCTTGTGCAGCAGATTTACCCAATGCAACCCAGTGTCATTTGATATTTTGACTGCTGCTTCCATAAGCATGAAATATTGGGGATCAAAATAAGACAAAATTCTTGACAACTTCAATCTTTTCTCCATTCATTGTGATACAGTGGTTCTCAACCTTCCTAATGCCGTGACCCTTTAATACAGTTTCTCCTGGTGTGGTGATCCCCCAACCATAACATTATTTTTGTTGCTACTTCATCACTGTAATTTTGCTACTGCTATGAATCAGGCGACCCCCTGTGAAAGGGTCTTCTGACCGCTATTGTGATATTATCTATTGGTCCAATAAGAGGATTTTAGTCTTCTTGACATTGACTTGTAATCCACACGGAAGGCTTCAGCCCTTGATCTGCATCACCAAGTGCTTCAAGTCCTCCTCGCTTTGTGTCATCTGCATATCCCAGGTTGTTAATAAGTTTTCCTCCAAACCTAATGCCAAATTCTTCCTCATCTAATCCAGTTTCTCTAATGATTTGCTTAGCGTATAGCTTGCATAAGTATGGTGAGAGAATACAACCTCAATGTATGCCTTTCCTGGTTTTAAAACATGCAACATTCCCTGTTCCATTCTCTCCATCCATGTTGAGATTCTGCATGAATACACTGAAATGTTCTGGAGGTCCTATTCTTCTCAAGGCTATCCATTGTTTGTAATAATCCGCACAGTTGAATGCTTCTTGGCTACAATCTTTTTGTTTTCAAGTCCTTTCTTCAGTGGCCCCACTAGGTGGCTTGAACTGGTGGCTTTATGTTTGCAGCCAACTGCAAGCCACTTGGTTCAACCAGCTTCTTCTAAAAGTATTCCAATATTGAGACCAACTTCATGACCATAGAGTTGGTTTCAACTCCTAGAAACTAACTTGTTGTTATACATCTTTACAAGAGCAAAAAGCTTCATCTTTCTCCTGTGAGCAGTGAGTTTGAACCGCATATCTTCAGGAAAGTGTAAATTGCCACCTTCTAACGTTATTGGGCAGACTGTATTTCTAAATGCTTCCAATGATGCATAAGTGAAAGTTTTTTGTGGGCTTCAAAGAGCAATCTCTATAAAAAAGATAATCCCTTCTTCAAATTCTCTAATTCCCTTCGTCCTATGTTCTGCCTTGAATATGAATTTTAATAGATGGGAATGTAGGAAGGGCCTAGGTTTCTGATGACTTTGCAGCGCTGTCATACTGTCCCTGGATGGTCTACCTCCAGACTGCGTGACTTTGACCTCTGATTTCTATTCATAACTGACAGAAGCACCATACTTTGATTAAATTGGTCTTAGCTCTGAATCCAGGTCTAGGGAACTGGACTCACATGACTGGTTTAAACCATTGATTCTCAACCTTGGTTGCAGTATAAGACATAAGGGGAAGCTTTAAAAACCTTGTTCTACCTCAAACCAATTAAATCAGAATCGCCAGTTTAGAATCCAGGCATTAAATGTTTTAAAGCTCACAGGTGATTACAGTGTACAGCCAACTTTCTTAGACTAACTAGAGCCCACCATTAGGGGAAGAACCAGTTCCCAAACCACATTGCTGCTATATAGTGTGGGGGATGGGTAAACTTGATGTAGCGTCAACTCCAATGTGTACTGCAAGTTAATAGGCTGAAAATGTCACAGTGCAGTGCAATGGAGACGGCTTACATTAGGAAGAACCATGCAGATGAGGACATTAGGGGACTTTTAGTAATCATTTTGTCTTTATTCTGTCATAAGCAATCAAGACATTGGGGGGGGGTAGAATACCCCACTTTTGGTGTTGTACTACAATGGCAGTAACTTATCATTGCCCTTTCTATTGATAAAGTTCGAAGCTAATTTGCTGCATGTTATCACAGCTCACTGAAGGTGTACAGTTTCCCTTTGTTTGAATTCTCCTGCAGAATAAAAGGATTGTTCTTTGTTCACTGTTTTTCTCCAAAATGCATCCTTGGCAACTGTCTCAACATAAGAAGCAATTGTTTTTCAATTTACGGTGAACTCGTAGCATGGCGTTTTTATAAGACCTCTAGAGAATTAAATAGTGTTAGAAATACAATGTCATCTTATTATATTAAAATATAAGGATAGAATAAAAAGAAAAAGAAAAGTAAATTTGATTATTTATAAGTATAAATGTTGGCATTATAAAATAAATGTTTTGATAAAATAATAATGTTAGATGTATGTTGTAAATATAAACTATGAAATTTAGGAATATTGGAAAATTTATAAACCAAGTGCAATGGAAATTATTTAAAGTAGAAAAACTTACGTAAGGAAAGTTAAGACTGAAAAAGTTTTGCTATACAGTAGTGGACTAAGAAAGGTTTTGAGAAGCTTTGATGGTAGTAATAACCCTTTAAAACATAACATTGCAATTAGGCCTTATGAAGAGGATGCATTTTAATTAATGTTGGCTGTGAACATTATTTTGCATCCTTTTCTAGACCATGGAAGTAAGGGCCCGGCTTCCCTTGCAGGGACCTATGAGCAGAGCTCAGGAATGTTTTTCTAGACTCACTGCATAAAGGTTCAAGGCCTTCCTCCCAAACATGCTAGGGTTATATTGCACTCACGAGTCTCCTTTGGAAGATAATTGTGGGCTATGAAACCCATTTTGATAATATCCAAATAATAGGAGTTTCAGGTGTGTTTGTTTTTTAACTTCCCTTGGTGGGGGCTAATGGTGCTGACTCACGACTAATCAAGACTGAGAGGTTGTGAGGGTACGGAAGAGCAGTTGTCTTGGGTTGGGCTAGAACAATGCTGACATAAACTCTAGACATTTCCAGTAGACTGAAACTTCCTTCTGCAAGAATGTACCTCAGCTTGCATGCTGCTCAGTCCCTGCCTTTCCTTCTTAAACATCCACCAATATCTCACCAGTTTCTCCTAGAAGCATTTGCTTAGTAAGTTGATTATACATAAATTCTCATGTGGGTCACATTCTGGGACACTTGACCCAAAAGAAATAATGTAACTTAAAATTTAGAATTTAACACAGGAACTCTATTGTGGAATATGATGTAATGCTAATGATAATAATACCAGTTATTAAAAAGTCTAATGTGCTAAATACTCTACTAGACAAAGTATAAATATTATCATTTCATCCACACCACTATGTTATAATAAATATTTTATCATCATTTTATAAAGAAAGAAACTAAGTTGACAATTCAAATAAATTGTTCAAGATTGAATTCTATAATTTAGTTATAGACCCCAGATGATATCTCTGGTCTATTTATCTCCAAAGACTATAATATTAACCACTATTATGTTCAAACAATTAGCTTTGTTTTATTGATTATTTTCTGTTGTTCTAGCTTCAATGGGAAGGTAGTCTGGGCTCTGATATTTACTATTCCTTTACTTCTGCTTATATTAGATTTGCTTTGATCTTTTGAAGCTTTCTGAGTTCGTTTCATAGCTTATTGACTTGAGATTTTTCCTCGTTTCCAAGGTAAGCATTTAGTGTTATAAATTGTTCTCTACTTTACTAGCGAAATAAAACTAAACTTCTCCAGCTGCTTTCCACATATATTATTTCATTTTCATTCAGAGTTATACACACACATATATATTCAAATCCCTTAAAAATTTTTCTTCCATCTATGTGCTATTTAGACATGTATTGTTTAATTTCCACATGCTGGAGTAGGTTTTGTTGTCTTTCTGTTACTAATATCTAGTTTATTTCCTTGATGGTGGCCGAGAATATATTCTTTGTGAATTAAATCCTTTTAAATTTCTAAAAGTATTTTCTAGCCCACAATATAGCCTAATATAATGAATATTTTATAGACATTTGAAAACCAATGTGCAGCCTATTGATAGATGAAATGTGTTCTATATTTTATTATATGTTGTCTGATTGTATTCATGAGATCTTTATTTTCTTGCTTTTTTTCTGTATTACACATTTATCAATTGTGCATTTGTCCTTTGCCCCTTGCAGCTTTATCGCATTTTGCATTGTGTTTTGTTATTCTGTTGCTTGGTATATTTTCATTTAGAATGTTTGTGTTCCTCGTGAATTTGTCCTGTTAGTATTATATTGCTCTCCTGTAACTGATGAATTTAGACCATCTACTTTAATGGGACTATTGATAAGACATTGAGTGTTGGACTCCTCACTTAGACATTGGCAGTTCAAACCCACCAGAAGTTCCAACGGAGAAGATGAGGCAGGCTGCTTCTGTAAGGATGTATAGCCTTGTGGACGTCATGGGTCATACCCACTTGGTCCTATAATGCTGCTATCAATCAGAATCTTCCTAAAGGCAGAGAGTTTGATTTTTATTCTGGTTATTGAAAGGTTAGACCTTCATTATGTTGTTATTTTTTCCTCACTATTTCATTTCTCTGCTTATCTTTTCCTACTTTCCTATGGACTATTTGAACATAGTTTTGTAATTCCATTTTATTTCTTTACAATATTGTTTACTGTCTTGTTTTGTTTGGTTTACTACTGATTGTTGTTGTTATTGGTAGGTGCCCTTGAGTCAGTTCTAACCCCTAGTGACCCTGCGAAAAACAGACAAATACACTATGTGGTACTGCTCCATCCTCACAATCATTACTGTGTTTGATCCCATTGTTGAAGCCACCTTTTCTGATTCTAAATAGTGCAAAATTTTCTTGTTCTCTTTGTATTATGGCCTTTTGATCTAGATAGGTTCTGCATGAGCAAAATGACGTGTTCTGAAATTCCTATTTTTCTCCATGCTCTCTATACTTTCATGTGATCCACAAAATCAATAGTCAAAGAAACATAAGTAAATGTCTTTCTGGTATTCTCTGATTTTAGCCACGATCCCTCTGGCATCAACAATGATATCCTTTGTGATATCATTGCAGCTGCCTGTTAATGTACTGCTGCAACTGCTGTTGGAGCAAAATTTTACTTGCACGTGATATCAATGGTAGTTTTCTGTAGCTTGAGTGATCTAATGGGTCACCTTTGTTGTTGCTGTTATGCATACAAATATGACTCTATTACATTTGTCCAAGTAGATGTCTTCCAAATTTCCTGGCACAGACAAGTGAGTGCTTCCAGTCATTCATCAGCTCTTGAAACATTTCAATTGGTACTCCATCAGTCCCTGGAACCTTGCTTTTGCCTAATGCTTCAGGAACAGCCTGGACTTCTTTCTTCATGGTGATCTTACTGATTATGAAACATTATTATCTATAGATATTTCATATGCTTTTCATCATTTACTGGTGTTGATGTTTTACAATTTCCAGTGAATTGTGGGAATCTATATCTTTATGCTCTACATCTAAATGTCTTAAGTTATTTCATCTACAAAAACTGAATATCAAAGATTGTTTTAAGATTAAAAAAATTTGTATATACATTATCATAATAAGTTATATTGATTTCTCCCCCTCCCACATTCATTATTTGTTCTCCAATCTCCCCACCCCAATAAACAAGTTATTGTCTCTAAAAAATTATTTTTATTTAAGTATCGAATATTAATTAAGAAACCCATAAGTAGGAAAAGCTACACAATTATTTGTAATATTTATCAGAATACTCATTCTGATGCTCATCTTTCTGTTCTTAAGCTTTAAGGCATCTTCAGTTTCCATCTTTTTATATTTAGATAACTTGCTTTAATTTATATAAGGGAAAATTTCTTAGCAATAAATCTACTTAATTTTCCTCAATCTGAATATAGCTTTGTTTCTCCTTTCTTCATGAAGAATACACATACACACACATATTTAGGTATCGAATTGTCCATTAACAATTTTTTCTTTTAATATTTGAAAAATGTTTTGTCATACCTTTCTAGCTTCTATTGTTACAGAAAAAAACAATCCACTATCATTCTATTTAGCTAGAAGTCATGGGTATTTTTCTTCTTGACTACTTTAAAGATTTCTTTGTCTTTAATTTTCAGAAGCTTATTACTGTTATATCTTGGCATAAATTTCCCTAGATTTATCTTACTTAGGCGTTGCTTAGCTTCTTCATTCTTATTTTTCATATTTCCCCAAATTTGGAAAGATTCAACAAATTGCTTCTTCAAATATTTTTGAGTCTTGCTTGTTTCTGTTATTCTGGTACTCTGATGATATAACTGTTAGCTCTTTGGTTAGCTCACTGAGGCAATTCTTCTCCACCTCCCCTCATACTCCCTTAGTCTATTTTCTCTGTGTTGAGTAAATTACAGAGCTTTTCCCCCAAGTTCATTACTAAGGATAGCTTGGCTTTAATAATTAATACATTTTAAACTCATTGCCATTGAGTAATAGATGCTTTAAAATCTTTGTCACATAATTTCAAACTTTGTTTTTATCTCAATGATGGCATCTATTAATTATATATTCTTGTTTATATTGTTTTCTTCAAATTTTCTTTGTAATATAAGAGATTTACTACTGTGTTTTAGACATTTAGGATAGTATGGGACACTGGATTCTAGTTAATCTTTCTATTTTATACTTTTATATACATTTAGTCATTTGTTGAGCTATAATGTCAGGGTTTGATGTATATGTATATTCAGCCTCTTGCATACCCCATCAACTCCACACAGTCAAACTGAGTTATAGATTTAAAATGCCTTGCTTTAGATATTGGAATGAGAATGTTACCATCTATTCAACCCCACTGATACCTTTTTAATGACAGTTGGTAAATGACTCACACTTTGTGTTGCCTTTTACTGGGGATATAAAATTAGCTCCTTGCTTAATTTCATTATCACCAGAGGAGGGGATCCTGCTGGCATCTGAAATACCAGTGACATAGTGTGATAGTCTGAGTTGACTATAGAAACAAATCCACAGAAATCATATGTAAGAGAACTTTATATCATAGAACTTTTGAATAATGAGAAAACATCCCAGAGCAGTTCAGATTAAGTCCATAAGTACAATAATAGTTCATATGTCTGATGCTACTCTATAAATTCCTCTTCCAGACTCACACAGCAAATGCAATAATGCCGAATGCAGAAAGATCACAGGTCAGTGGGTGAAAAGTCTTGTGGATCCAGTAGCAGTTGAAGAACCTCAGCACTGGGAAGGGTATTGCCATGCCTCCTCAACAGAAAGGAGAAGTCGAGAGACTTTAGGCCTCCTCCACTGAGAAAGAAAGGAAGATACCAGAACCCTTATGAGAAGGTCACACCCATGAGGAGGCATCATCAGGCTGTAACCTTATTGACAGGCTAAACTCCGCCCATTCACTCTATTTGTCCAGTTGACATGAAATTATGTAACTACTGCACATAGCTTCCAGCGTCACAGAAATATACAAGCCACCACAGTACAACAAGTTGACAGAAAAGTGGTGGAATAAAGATAAGGAGGAACAGCTGCAGAAATGTGCTAATAAACAGAATTTGGAATGTGGAATATATTAATTTAGGAAAATTGGAAGTGGTTGAAAATGAAATACAATGTATAAAGATCGATATCCTCCGTCATATTTTTGGACATGTTGTCAGGAGAGACCGGCCCCTTGAGAAGGAAATCATGGCTGGTAAAGTCGAAGGACAATGAACAAAAGGAAGGCCCTCAAGGTAATGGACTGACACAGTGGCTGCAGGAGCGGCCTCAAAACACAGGAACATGGTCAGTATGATGCAGAAGAGCAGGGTTTCACCCTGTTGTACACAGGATAAGAAGCAACTATAAAGCACATAACAACGAAAGAAGAGGGAAATGCAGGTCTGACTCAAGCATGTTGTTACACAGCAAGGGCTAACTCACCTCTCCATCAGTCGGCACTGACACCCAGAAATGGGGAAGAGTCATATGCTTTAACACATCTCCCACTTCCTCCTAAAGTCTCATTGTGGCCTCTGATGGCACTGTCCTGCCAGAGCACCAAAACCCAACTGCTTCTACTATGTAGGGAATGGAAGATCACCTCTTTACTCAGCTCTGAGGACAGTATCCTATCAGGCAATCTGAGTATTGCCTACTGGCACACAGTATTTGAGGAAATGGGAGTATTACATTTTTCTGGGAGTTCCTGCAAGATGGTGACTGGGTAACGCACACCAGAGGGACTCTGAAGAAATCAGCGCAGGAGAGCCACTGAGAGGGAAGCTCCACTCTTCCAGGTCATGGAGGATCATCATAAAGATAAGCAGACACAGAACCACTAGGTTCTGAAGAGGTGTGGGCTTTAGGCTTACACTGTGGAGGTCCACTGGGGCTTAGCATTTGCAGCCTGCGCCAGGCTTCTTTGGCTGGCCCAAGGGCGTTACTTCAACAAAAGCACAGCTGTCGCCAGCTTTGGGCAGGGTTTCAACCCCTCCAGCACCACGGTCAGGAGGTTGGGGCTCATCTATTTCTTTATTTTTCCTCTCTTCGCTTTCGCACCACAGTTGCAGTGTGCTCAGTTCTTTTGGTGTGCTTTTCTCCCCTCCCATCTCTTTCCTTTCGCATGCCACTGAGGGCCTCCAGGTCACTCTCATCTGCCTAGACAGAGCAACTCTACCCACATCTCCCCTCCCCTCCCCACCCAGCTGGGGGAGTCCCCGCCCACCCTCTGCTGCCTTGTACTTGGTTTGGGAAATCCCACCCTCCTTCTACTACACCCCAAACAGCTGGGGGATTTCCCACCTATACTCCAACGCCCTCTAAATGGCTGGGGGAACTGTAACCTGAACCTCTGCCTGCCTTCCTTGATGTTCCATGTGCCTGGTGGCTCTCCTGACCTACATGTGGTTGAGAGAACTTCCTCCCACCTTTTGCAGTGTTTCACACAGCCTAAGGCAGCTCTCCAAGTCCTCTCCAGCATTCTACAATGCCGCAGGAACTTCTTCCTGACCTCCTCACTAACCTTGCCAGCTAGGGCAATGCCAGCTGCCATCCATCGTTTTCTAAGAAAGCTGGTATATCCACCTGCCCGATGAGGCACTTCCGTTGGAGTGGTCACCCTGCATGCTTTGAGGCACTCCAAGCAGCCGTGGACCACACCATCATGGCTTCCTGTGACATCATCCAGTGCAGTGTCATCCTCGCACGCCCACAACCATCCCACCAACATCCCCTGAGAAGATCATTCAACTTGCCCTCCAAATAGCAAAATACTGGTTGGCTAGGGAAAGAAGGAAACCACAGGATAAAGATTTAACTTGACCCATCCCATGCTCCCAGTATTGTTAGCTGCAGGCAATTTGAAGAAGCATTCTTTGGAGTCTCTCAAAGAGAGATCCCAGTGCTCTTTGACTCAGGAAAATGGCTCTGGGCTCCTCTAAAATGACACACAAACAGCAACCAGCCCCAACAACCTTAAGGAAAAAAACAGGAAAAACAAAGGCAATGTTGGAAAAAGTTCTGAAGATAAAGATGTGCATAGAAGAAGCTGATGTTGATCTACGACAGAAACATTTTTCAGAATGCTGTTTGGTGCCATATAGGATATGAGGGAAGCAACACAGAAAAAGGATGAAAAGATAGAGGAGAAAAAAGCCACACACCAAAGGGAAATACAAGACCTAAGGGATGATATAACAAAAGCCAAGTAGCAAATTCACAGACTTGGCGAACAGAGTTGAGGAGGCAAAAAAATCACACGAGTGACTTATAGGATAACCTGGCATATTGAGATAGTTCGTTTATTGTGCCAGCTTGGTTGATAAACACATGTGGGATTAATTGAAGGGTGGAGATATAAATGGCTTGGTGAGCCTTGCCTTTCTTGTCTCTCGCTCTTTGATCATTGGACCAGTGTGTGACTGCCTTGCTTGTTCTGTACCTCAGTTTGCAAGCTACACTACCTGTGGGACACCCAACCTGTGAACCGTGTCACTGTAATTTAAGGTCCCTTTAAGACTTGCCTCGCCAGAGAATTGAAATTTACATCTCTGGAGCTGGGGACTGATGGTTGGTGACCTGACTGGTGGTTGGTATCCTGCCTTACTATTTGCTGCCTGTGCTGGGATAGCCTAGCTCACTCTTTAGAGGACTACCTGGTGGCCTCAAGACTCGAAGGACTGCCAGTGTCTCACAACTCTCTCATGGGAGTGAGTTGCACTAAGCCCTTTGTACTGCTTTATAATTTCTTATATATCTATCTGTATCTTATATATCTGTTCATTTCTTATATATCTATCTGTATATAATTTAACAGTTAATTTCTTGTGTTATATATCTATCTATAACTATCTCTTTCTATATATGTATATATAATTATCAGTAATCTGGTTTTATCTCTCTAGAGAAATCTAACACACATACTTCAACAATTGGAAAAGAGAGTAAAATAAGATCATCAAAGAAACTGAAGAAAACCTGAGAATCATGTCTGATGCTATGAATAGGAATAACATCAGAATAATTAGGCTACCAGAACAAGACACAATGAAGAAGCCAATGACAAAAAATAGTGAGGGAATTCTTAGCGGAAACTTCCCCAGTTTAATTAATGAAAACCAGACAATCATTCAGGAGGCCAAAAGAACACCAGCTACACTGAACCTGAAGAAGTTACCAAGGCATATAATAGTTAAACCATCCAACTTTGAAGAAAAGGAAAAATCATGAGTATCTGGGAAATAAAATCCAGTCACCTATAATGATACCCAAATAAGAATATGCTCAGACCTATAACCGAACATTATGAAGAAGAGAGAGTGAAGTAACAGATTCTAAAAATTGAAGGACAATCATGCAAGCCTAAGAATGCTCTATCTAGACAAATTATCTATCAACGCAGGTAGAGAAGTAACAGTCTTTCCAGACGAGGAAAAACTCAAAGAATACGTTAAAAGCATACAGACAACTGATCTTTGATGAGGGCCTAAAAATATCAACTGGGAAGTGGATGCCCTCTTCAACAAGTGGTGCTGGAAAATGCATATCTACCTGCAGAAAAATGAAGCAAGACCCTTAGCTCTCCATGCACAAGAATAAACACTAGATGGTTCACAGACCTTGAGGTAAAATCCCAAACTATTGAGATCATCAATGAGGGAATTGGGACAAGCCTGAGAAGTGGCTGAGGGAATATATAGGCTGTCTGAAATAGGAAAGGACACAAACACAGAGGAGGCAGAAATTGACAAGTGGGGCATATTGAAGCTAAAGCCCCTGTGTACATCAATAGAATTCACCAAGAGAGTAATAAGGGAGCCCAGAGACTGGGAAAACATCTTGGGCAATGACACATCAGCCAAAGGCCTTATTGTTAAAATCTACAAATCTCTAGCTTCCAAAAAGAAGAAAAATAGTTGCCCACTGAGGAAGTGGGCAAATGAATTGAACAGAAATTTCACAGGGCAGAAATCTAAATAGCCAATAAAAATATGAGAGAATGTTCTAGAGCATTAACCATAAGAGAAATGCAAATTAAAACAACTTTGAGATACCCCCTAACACCCTCAAAGATGGCTCAATTAAAAAAAATCAGAAAGTAATAAGTGTTGGAGGGGCTGTAGTGAGATAGGAACACTTGTCCACTGCTGGTGGACCTGTAGGTATGAATAGTCATTATGGAAATTTATTTGGTGATATATAAAATAGATGAAAATTTAGATACCATATGACCAAGAAATCCTTTACTAGATATATACTCAGAAGAGGCAAAAAACAGACCATGGCCAGACATCTGTCCTCCAATGTTCATCGTGGCACAGTTCACAACCACAAGAAGTTGGAAAGAGACCAGATTTACATCAATGGATGAATGGATTTAAAAACTGTGGTACAATGACATATTACACATTTCTAAAAATCAGTGATGAACACGTGAAGCACATCGCCAAATGGGAAGAATTGGAAGAAAGTTTGCTAAGTAAAATAAGCCAAGCACAAAAGACAAGTACTACATGAGTCCCCTGAGGTAAGCTTAAAATACACAAGGAGCATAGGGGAAAAGCTACTATATACATACATTCCTGGGGGTAAGGCTTAGGTACTATGGGAGGGGCCAGACCAATACAGAGATACATATGGCACCCAACTAAAAAGGAGAGGAAAAGAAAGAAAGAAAGAAAGAAAAGAAAATACATGGGTAGTGGGGGAACAGGGCACTAAGCCACCCAAGGGGAGGGTATTTTTTATATCTCCACAGGAGAGGGAGATAGGGACCAGACTTCAACCTGGTACACCAAGACGTGAATACAACATACCTGCATGAAGCCGTGAACCAATAGAGAGGTCTGTGGGGCAGGCCCCAATACCAAATATGAGGACACTCCCTCCCACCCCTCCAAAGGAATACACTTCAGTGGACAGCACTGAAGCTACAGCTCAGGGAGAGGGGCGTGTCTGATCAGAGCACACAGGAGCAAATTAAGATGGAAGGAGAGAGAGTAGAACATGCCCTGCCCCACCAAACCCCAAGGACAATATTCCTGCTCAGAACAGCCGATGTACAGAGGACCATAAGGCTGGACCCACAATGAGACACAACGTCCCTCACTAACACATAGTGCCACAGGGAACAGCACAGGAGATACAGTGCAGGAATTGTGCTCGACAGTTGTGCCCCACTTCACTGGATGAAACACTAAGGGAGTGCAACAGAGCAGCACGTGGAGCAAAGTAACGAAGTCCCTGGGAATACCAAAATAGGCTTTGGGGCCAGGGCGTGGCCACCCATCAGAATCGACTGGAAAACACCCATTAAAAATCAACAAACAGACCTGGAACTATTTATAGGTTTTTCTTTTTTTGTCATTGGTTTTCATTGTGTGGTGGTTATTTTGTTTGTTTTCCTTTGTTTTGTGTTGTTTTTGTGTTTATTATTATCTCTTTATGTCCATCCAGATAAGATAGGTAGGATAAACAATCCGGGAAATAAAACAACAGGACCGATAGTTGGAGGGACCGATGGTTGGGGGGGTGGGGGTGGGACACGGGAGAGGGGCAGGTGGGGGAAAGGAAGAGAAGTGTCAACAGACCCAGGGACAGGGGAACAACAAGTGATCAAAAATCGATAGCGAGGAGAGATAAGATGCCTGCTGGGGCTTGGCCAAGGGCAATGTAGCTGAGAAGAATTAACCGGAATGAAGTCCAAACATGACAGTGGAACAAGAGAAAAGTAAAAGGAAATAGAAGAAAGAACTAGAAGGCAAAAGACATTTATAGAGGTCTACATACAGGCATGCCCATATGTAAATTTATTTATATATAATGATAGAGAAATAGATGTATGTACATATATTTATATGTTAAGTATTAAGGTAGCAAATGGACCTTGTGCCTCTACTCAAGTACTCCCTCAATGCAAGAACACTTTGCTCTAATAACCCATCATTCTCTTATGCTCACCTTTCCAACATAATCGCCGAAGACAAAATGGGTGCATAAGCAAATGTGGTGAAGAAAGCTGATGGTGCCTGGCTACCAAATGATATAGCATCTGGGTCTTAAAGGATGAAGATAAATAAGCGGCCATCTAGCTGAGAAGCAACAAAGTCCACATGGAAGAAGCAAACCCGTCTGTGTGATCATGAGGTGTTGATAGGATTAGATATCAGGTATCAAAGACCCAGAACAAAAATTCATATTGAGGTGAAGGAGAGGAGGGCAAAGTGGGGACCCAAAGCCCATCTTTAAACAATTGGACATCCTCTTACAGAAGGGTCACAAGAGATGAACCAGTCAGAATTCAGTATAGCATGAACAAAACATACAACTTTCCTCTGGTTCTTTAATGCTTTCTTCCCACCACTATCATGACACCCGTTCTACTTTACAAATTCCGTTAGACCAGAGCATGTGCACTGGTATAGATAACAGCTTACAACACAGGGACTCTAGGATAGAGAAAACCTTCAGGTCCAATGAGAGTAGCAATACCAGGAGGGGAAGGAGAAGGTGGGGGGAGAAATGAAGAACTGATCACAGTGATCAACATATAACCCTGTTCCAGGGAATACACAACAGAAAAGTGATTGAAGGGAGACAATGTTCAGTGTAAAACATGAAAAAAAAGTTTTTATAAATTATCAAGGGTTCATGAGAGAGGGAGGGTGGCGAAGGGGAGTAAAATGAGCTGATACCACGGGCTCAAGTAGAAAGAAAATGTTTTGAAAATGATGATGGAAAGATAGATACAAATGTGCTTTGACACAATGGATGTATGTATGGATTGTGATAAACGCTGTAAGAGCCCCCAATAAAATGATTAAAATTTAAAAATAGAACAATTTTCTGTATAATGCTGAGGAGAGATTCATATATATATATGTTTTTCTATTACAGATAGCTACTGGTATCATATATATATATATATATATATATATATATATATATATATATATATATATATATATATATATAGCTACTGGTATTTTACCAGCGTAGGGCAGGTTTTGACAAAGAGCTTTTATTTTTCTAGGGCATATTTTTCCAAGTCTTTTGACTATGAGTAGCAAAGCAAATTAGCATATCCCTTCTGATGTCCACTTTGATCTTTTCTTTTTTCCCTTTTTAATGCCCTTTTTTCTCTCTTAATGTATGACATTCTTAATGTCATCCTACTGCAAAACATCTCTGACATTCATGTTCAAAGAGGCAAATCTATTCTTGAGAAGCCCATACAATCCTCATGGTCATATTTAGACTTCTGGATTTTAAAAATTTCTTCAACTTCAACTTAGTAGGAGTAATTCATGGTCTGTTTTACAGTTAGCCCTTGGCCTTGTATTAACTGATGATATTGAATTTCTTCTTTGTCTTTCCCACAGATGTAGGCAATTTCATTTCTTAGTATTCCATCTGATGAAGTCCAAATGCATGATTGTTTACGTTGTTCTAAAAAAGTGTTTGTGATGATGGTATCAAGGATCTTGCAAAATTCTATCATTCAAACCCCATTTCTATCAATAAGGTCATGTTTTTCAGCTATCCCTTCCTCTTTTTTCCAACTTCTTATTTTGTTTCAATCACCACTAATTAGCTGTCGATCTTGATTTCATGCTTGGTCAACTTCAGACTGAAGATGTTGATAGCATTATCCAATTTCTTCATCAGTAGCTTTTATGCTTGATGCATAAATTTGAATAATAGTTGCAATGACTAGATTTTCTTGCATATGTATATATGTTTTTCTATTACAGATAGCATTGCAATTCAAGATAGATCTTTCAATGTCCTGTTGGACAAAGAATGTGACACCATTCCTCTTGATCCAGTCATTCTCAGCATCATGAACCATAAGACTTTCTGATTCAAAATGAACAGTACTTCTCATTCCAACTCAAGGAATTGATTTTCATGTCGTACAGTTCATTTCTCCTGACTTCCAGTTTTACTACAGTCTTACTGTATACATTCCAAGTTCGAATTATTAATAGATGTTTACCACTGATTTTTCTCATTTTGAGTTGTACCCCATTAGCAAATAGATATTCCAAAAGTTTTATTCCATTCATGTAATTAGAGTCAATTCTACCTCAAGCAAACAGCTCTTCCACAGGCCTTGACTCACAGACTTGGGACATGCTGGGCTCTGTAATTTTATGAGTTATTTTTCTCTTGATAAATTATCTGCCCTCCCTGCCTCTCCTGTACATATTTATGTATATATGTACACACACATGCATATGTCATAGGTGGAACAGCACTGGATCTTCTTTAGCTTCAACAACATGGAAGAAGAGACTCACTATCAACAGCATCAGTTGCCAAAGACTAATTACTATTCAAAAACTAAACCCAAACTTACTGTCTTCAAGTAGATTCTGACCCATCGTGACCTTATAGGGCAGAGTGAAATTGCCCCTGTGGGTTTCTCAAACTACAAATCTTTATAGGAGTAGAGAGTCTCATATTTCTCCAGCAGATTTCAAACTGTTGACCTTGTGCTTTCAGCCCTAGGCATAGTCCAGTACTCCACCATATCTACCATTAGTCAAGATTCAATCATGGCTCTACCCTCTCTCCATCTTTACCAAATCTGATACCAGCCTTTGTTTCCCCTGTCTTCTCAAGCTCCCCTCCTCCCCATGCCTACACTCAGCATTCTTTCCTACTCAGCTGAGTTTGAGAATTCATTGCAATGGGCACACAGAACTCAAAGATAATACAAGTACCGTGGGGCCGGGGGTGGTGGTAAGGAAACCAATGGGCTACAATTAATATTAGACATGCTCAGGATCAGTTCTTTGGTCAGAACAGCCTATTCTCAGGCAGACCTCTCTCTGGCTCTCAGACTTTGTGTTCACTCTTCCACCATGGGGCAATGTTACAAAACTCTTAGCCCTGCTGATAAAAACCCAAAGGCCTATTGCAGTGTGCTCTTCTGGTATCATAGCTTTCTATTCCTTGATCAAAGAAGATTCATTGCACAGGTAGGTATCTTAGGGTACTTTGGATGTTTTCCACTCCTGACTCATCTTTCTTTATGTTAGTGTGGTCCTTCTTCCTGTTTCTTACTTAGATCGCTCATTTTAAACTCAGTAGGATGGCAAAACTGCCCAATCCCTTAACACTTTTACCATCACAGTTAAGCCTGCTAACAACTACTCACAGTGGAATTATAAATTCCTCTTAGGATTCACCCTCCCCCCGCCCCCAAATTTCTCTTACTGGAACCCAACAGAGAAAACCTTCTGAAAAGCATTATAAAGACTATGCACATATTTGACCAACAAGTGTTTGGCTGCTAACAACAAGATCAGCAGTTTGTACCCACCAGCTGATCTATGGAAGAAATTTGAAGCTATCTCTTCTGGTGAATAGTTACAGTCTTGGAAACTCTATAGGGCAACCTACTCTCAGCAAAACTTCCTTGATTCTGCTTCTCTACAGAATCCAGTCTGAAACAGATGGACTTTATTAGAATAAGTTTATATGTGGAAGAAGTGACCATGATGAGGTAAGTGACTGATGGTCTTGGAAGGGAGAAGAGTAAACAACTGAGAAAGGCACATTTTACTTGCTATCTAGTTGATTCTGACTCATGGTACAGAGAACTCCACGGCTCCATATGGTTTTCAAAATTGTAACCTTAAAGAATCAGATCATTAAGTCTACTTTGAGCTTCATCTGGGTAAGTGAGTGAGACTAGTTCTTTAGAGAAGCAAAACCAGTGGCAGTTGTATGTAAGTATACATAGAAAGAGGTTTGGTTCAAGAAATAGCTCACACAGATGTAGAAGTAGGTAAATCCAGTGTGATTCAAGTCGGTGGAGCAGATGTAATCTGAAGGTTCCTCCTGACCTTTGTCGCTGCAGGGCTGATGAACAGGAAGTAGGAAAGAGAATGGGAAGACCAAAGGCTGATAGATGCCAAGCTTCATGAATGCAAGATTGCTGAATGAATCCAAGGCTTTCAGGCCATTGACGGCAGGTGAAATCATATAAGGTCCCCCAAAATAGACACAGTATCCAAATCAAGCAGTGGGACTGTCAATTCATCCTACACGTAGGCCACAGGCGGAATGACATTTCCTTCAATCATATTGAATCTGTAAACTGATTAAGAAGATAGTGTCGCCCCACAACTGCTTGGCTGCTTCACAGATGATTCATAGAAGAATCCATCATGGAAGTGACCACGCCAAACATTGGGCGACTCATGGTCCATCCATGTTGATATATACCAGTGGTTCTCAACCTGTGGGTTGTGACCCCTTTGGGGGGGCAAATGACCTTTTTACAGAGGTCACCCTATTCATAACAGTAGCAAAATTACAGTTATGTATGAAGCAGCAAAAAAGATAATTTTATGGCGGGGGTCCCCACAACATGCGGAACCATATTAAAGGGTCGCGACATTAGGAAGTTTGAGAACCACTGATATAAACCTAACTACTTCAGTAGGTAGAGCCCTTGAAAGGTGAGGAAGGATGTGTTCAGATCACACTTTTCAGGATTAGCATATTAAGAAGGAAGAATTTTCGAATCCCCCACGACTAGCAGAAAGCAAGAAGGGCCCCATGCTTGGGGTGACCAGGCAATTGATTGAAAATATTTTCATGCCACTAGAGCACTGGCCTTAAATAGTTAGTGAAACGCCCACACTTTCGTGGCAGTAGATTCTGCAAATGCAGTCATCGGCATTATATGTTGTCAGTTAAAGCTGTGGGAGTACTCAGAATGTGTGACTATATTAAAATTGACCTGATTTAGGTCAAAGGGGGAGCGTGATACAAGTATACAAGTAAGGTTGAAGATTTGGTCTGTGTTATTAACCAAATGAAATTGAGCACAGACTTTTAAAACAAAACAACACATCTCTTGGAACAGAGAGTCAATCGGAACTAATTGACTAATTGTAAAGTAGTTTGGAAGGACATCTGAATTATTAGTAAGGTAAAGTCTTTGAGATTGTTCCAAGAAGCAGTGGCAGCCAAGAAAAATAAAGACACAACTTCATTTCGGGAAGAAACTGTGCAGAGGAATGAGAACGCAGCCCCAAAGCATCTGCCAGCTCTTCATGGAAAGACAATGAGAGAACAGATGGGAATATAAGCAAATCTTCACACCCATGCAAATGTAGTATCTTCTGGCCAGCCGAAGAAGATGCAGCATAACGGGCTAAATCCTACAGGACACATCAGCCAAAATGGATGGGAAAAGCCTCCCAATCAGCTAAGTTGTTGCAAATTTCATTCCTTAGCGTGTAGAATCAAAAAAGGACTACGAATTCTGTGGAAAGCTGGACAAGGTTGTGTGTCCCCTGGTACAAGATTTCTACTTCAATAGGTAGAGTGACAAAGTCCAAGAAAGGCACAGTCGGCTCTGTTGAGCTATGAATTTCCTTATCGACCATGTCCAGAGTGAGGAATCTAGGACTCCAAATGAATGCAGGGTGGCACGAGATTGTTCGTTTGCTAGACTCTAGGAAGACTGCGTGTTTTAGCTGAAGATATATTTCTGACACAGAGGCATTGGCTATGTCCACATTTTGAGATTTTATTTGAACCTGTATTTGTGTACCAGCCTGGAGATTTTAAAACACCATAAAAGAGTTGTTTGTGTTGAGTACAATTAGTAAAATTAAACATTTTTTCACTATATCTTCATATTAAGGTAAAAATGTCACTATGAAAATAAATCCTGTAAGCCAAATGTATACATGATTTGAATTCTGAATATGTAAATAGTTGTCCAAGTGTGTTTTGGGTTCACAGAAAATAGATGGGTGTTTATTCATAGCTCAGTCATATCCACTTATGGGTAGGTTTCTACACGTTGGCCAGACTGTATTAATATGCAAGGGTAAATATATTGCCACACGATAATAAAAATCTTTATTAAAAAATAAGGATGTGAAATAATTGTTTTCGACACAGCCTTCATCAGGTCTATGCTCTCCTCAGGGCCGTGTCCTATTTCTCGGACCTTCCCCAAAGAATCCAGCACCCATGGAATTATACCGTGTAAAAACAGTAGCCTGGGTATCCTCCAAGTATTCCAATTGGTTTTTTGTCATTGTTTTGGTGTTCGTGAAATAAATTTGGAAATCTGAAAGGACAAGACCACAGATGTTGAGTACACGGTGTCCCTGTAAAAATCCAGTAGGACATCCCTAACTGCATTCGTGGAACAACAAAGTACAACATTGGGAATGATAAAGGTTCCATGCCACAACATTCCTGCTACCTTTCTCCGGCATGCAGATTTCAATTTTTATAAATCTTCTTCAAAATAAGCCCTGGGATTGTTCTGTGTTTGTTACTTTCCCAAGCATGATGCCTTTCCTCAGGGGCTACTGGGACTTCCCGGTTAATGAAACAAAGTCTTGCCATTTTCATTTCTAAGGAGAAATCTTTCTTCCATGACAGACACTGAGGTGAACTGATTCAAAACACCTCCACAGAGAGATAGCAGTCTTCATTTATATTTAATGAACACATGTTATGCATTGGGGTGATAAATAGTTGAGTTTAAGTTTTGTTTTGGGTTTAAATACTAATATTTGAAATCTCAATTTTTTCATCTATACTCTGGAAGTACAGGTAAAGTGTGCTAATTTAACCAATCCTTTGTTCATTCTATACCAGTTATTCCTCCAACAGTTGAATATATAGTGAAACCCAGAGTGTTTAGATACTATTTTCTCTTTAGAGTTGCTGAAGAGTGATTTTAATTTCTCAAATTCACTAATCAGTTATGTTATAAACCCTTAAGTAGTTATTTAATATTGCACTTTTTGTAACTATCTTATTCTTAGTCCAGTATATGGAAGAGGGTATTTTGAGTACTGTCATTTAAAATTTGCACAAGCACATTTATTTTTCAAAATGATTTTATTGGGAGTAAATACAGATACATCATTCCCTAATTCAATCACATCAAGCAGTATCATACAATTGCTACCACAGTTTCAAAACACCTTCTTCCTCCCTGCACTCCTTAACATCAGTTTTCTTTTACACCACCACTCTCCACCCACCGACAACCCCCGATACCCTTATTCTACCTGGGGTCCTTAGAGGTTCACCAATCCTGGGCTTTGTAAACTGAAAATCAGAAAAAGATAGATGCCCTCACTGAATCTTCAAATTGCCTTTAACTTGATTATGGTCCATAGCACAGTTCGTCTGGATTCTTTAACTTGTTCTAGTTCATGTTCCACTTACTGATTTTTTAATGCAACATAACTAAGATATATTCTTGACCAAAATTTTTAATTCCAGTTTTTACAGTTTTTCCTTATTACGCACATCTAGTATACTTCATGGTTGTTTGCTCTAGCATTTATGAATTTAATTATACATTAAAATGTTAAGCCTAAGTAGTTGCTTTAAGGGATGGTGTTCCAGGAATAATAATTGATTTAAGGGTAAAAGAAACAGTTCCTTTCTTTCAGGAGCTCCACATTTGTTTTTGTTTTGATCATTTTTATTAACATATTGTATAAAAATAGTTCTAGGTTTCCAGAAAAAATGAGCAGAATGTACAGTATCCCTCTATGTTCTCTTCGTTCATTAGGTTAGTCTGGTACATTTAATCAACATTGGCACATTGATGTTACTTAAAGCACATTGTTTGCATGATGTTTTTCAACTTATTTAGTTTTTATATAATGTCCTTTCAAGATCCTCTTCAGTACATCACATATTTAGCCAGCATGCCTCTATGCCTCTTCTTGCTTATTGTAGTTTGCTGATATATGTATATATATAGATAGATAGATAGATAGATAGATAGATAGATAGATAGATAGATATTAGTAACTTGAATGTTTTCAGTGGGGCTGGTGAGCTATATTTGAAGATGTTGTTACAATGCAACTGGCTTTTTAAAAAATCTGGTTACATTGAGGTTATGGTTTGGGGGATGGAGATCACAGAGGCAAAGTCATTTTTGTTTTATCGTATCAAGGATACATACTATCAACATAATGTATGCCTCTTGATGTTAGACTTGATCCCTTGACTGAAGCTGTGTTTGTCAGATTTCTTCACTGTAAAATTAGTCATTTTTATTTATTTTTTAAATTTTCTATAACACATTATTTGATGGGAGGTCATTAGATTCCCACAGATTACTACTTGTAATGTTTCTGCATAGGACATTTGGCTTTTCACCCCATTTGTTAATTATTCAAACATTTATATCACAAAATGAGATTTCTGTCTTTCCTAGTTTAGGTAAGCAGAGGAGACTAATAGGTTGAGAAAGGCATCTCATGCTTGGTAATGTAGAACATCAGTGGACAAGGAGGAGACCATCGATGGGATAGATTGGTGCAGTGGCTACAACAAGGGACTGAAATATAGAAATTATTGTGATCATGGGGTAGGATCAGATAGGATTTATTTCAGGAGGAGTCAGTTTGACAAAACCTAGGCAATATAAGATTCATATGCTTTCAAATTTATTATGTTTGGGATTATAAAGCAATACTATATAATTTATTTATTTATTCTATTTCAGTTTTTGGAGTGCTTGAAGTTAGCCCCAATGCTTCTTTATTTTACTCCCATCAATGTGTGTGAGTGTGTGTGTACTTACACATTATTAATTTCTGGCACAATAATTTTTATTGTCATCTTGAATATTTATGCCCCAGTTAAAGAATAGGCAATTATTCAAAGGTCTAGGTTCTTTTTTATTAAAGACTGATATAACCTAAGAGCTTGTCCTGTCTTTATTTCACAGAATATAGCTGAATATACTTTTGTACTTTAAAGAGTTCATGTAAATTTTATAAAACTTACTAGAACAATCTATAACAGTAGATATTTTCCTGAACACTTACACATTAGGGACAGTTCTATGATCTCCTTTTAGCATACTAGAGCATTGTAGTACTTTCGTTAATGCTATAAGAAATTACATCTGGGTTTCTACATAGTCAATATTTATCAATGTCAATCAGAATGTAATATATTTTAAATTGAATGGTATTTTTCAATTTTTATTGTATAACAAAAATTACTGCAGAAATAATTTTCTTCCTGTGTGAGGCACAATCTTAAGAATTTCCTTTAAAAATAATCTGAAGATGAACTCTTTCAGTTTAGATTTGTGTGAAGATATCTTTATTTTTATCCTCACTTTTCAAAGTTATTTTTACTGGGTGTAAAATTTTAACTTGAGAGTTATTTTCTCTCTGAGCTTCAAGAAAGAAGCTTCAATGTCTTTGGCTTCCATATCATATTTTGCTGTAAGTAGTCAGCTTGAATTCTAATTTGTTCCTTTTAAGGTTTCTTTCTTCTATGATGCTTTTGAGAGCACCTCTATCTACAAGGTAGGTTACAGAGTCCTCCTCCTAGGGTTATAGTTCATACATGTGCAAATATATTTCAAGCAGACTGTGATTAAATTTGTCCTTGCAACCAGTTAGTGGCTGCAGACAACTTCTCTTAGTAATCACTTATCTTAATTTCATTAGGGTCCTTTAGAAAAAAGTTCAAACAAAGATTAACTTTGAAGGTCTCCTGGTCTGTATCATTCATAGAGGTCAGCTCAGAAAGCATTGGTGACTGTTTGGGGATTTCAAACTATTATTTTAATTTATATGTAACATAACTGAATAGTGTTTTACAAAAGAAGTGTATATAATATTTCAAAGGGTAACAAAACAAAGTAAAATAATGTAATGAAATATTTGAATCATGTAGTTAAAATGGCAAGAGGGAATAACATGTTTAGCATATTTCAAGTGAAGAAAAACTTCTGACTCTTCATGGTAATGTTAACAGATGCTTTGGGAAAAGTACTAAATGATGCAGAAAGCATCAAAATAAAATTGTGGAAACATATGAAATCACTGGACCAAAAAGAATTGATAAACCAGCAAACATTTCAATCAACATAAGATCAGGAATCAGTGGTATTGAAGGAAGAAGTCCAAAGTACATAGAGGGGATTAGCAAAAATCAAAACTTCCAAGAAATGACAGACACCAGATGAAATGTGTCAACAGATGATGAAGCACAGGAAGCATCTCCTCCCTTTGCCAAGAAATTTGGGGGACAGCTACCTGGTCAACCAAAGATAGGTGACCGCCCCAAAGAACACAAAATTTATCAGACAATATTTCATTATCACATATAAATAAAATTCTGTCCATTCCATAGAAAGATGACCCAATAGAATATGTTAATGTTACATGTAAGTAATGTTGAAGATAATTCTGCAAAGGTTAGGGAGCTGCCAAAAAAGGATGTGGCATGAACCATATAGCTGCTAATGGCAGATGAATCTTGGCTGCCAGGAAAGAATACCAGAATAGTGTTTACTTCTGTTTTATTGACAAGCAAAGGCAATCTGCTCCATGAATCATTACAAATTATATATAATCATGAGAAGATGGAATTCTAAGACACTTGATTGTGCTCATATACACATCAAGGAATATTGCATGCTTTAAACTCAGGAAAGTATATTGGGCTATATCTTTTACTCATATCTATTCCATCTATTTTCTGAGCAAATAATCCAAGAAACTGGACTATATAAAGAATAATAGAGCATCAAGTTTGGAGGAAAGTTTATTAGCAAACTGCTAGATGCAGAGTACAATCCTGCTTACTGTGCGTTAGGACCTGAAGGTTGCTCATGAAAATCCAGGACTGCAGCTTTCACTACGGATTGCAACTCAATGTAAAGAAAACCAGAATTTTCACAACTGGATCAATAGCTAATATCCGGCTAAACAGAGAAAACGTCAAAGTTGCCGAGGATTTCATTTCGCTTGGATTTTAAGTCCATCTGCTAATGGAGGAAGCAGTCAAGGGGGAAACAACACAGTGCACTGGGAAATGTGTTGTATAAGACCTCTGTGGAACGTTACAGAACAAAGGTACCACTGAACACGAAGGTGTGCCTGATCCTGGTATTGTCCGTTATCTTATAAGCATCTACAAGTTGGACAATGAAAAAGAAAGCCCTAGAAAAATACATACACCTGAATTGTGGCGTTGACAATGAATATTTAACATACCATGGGCTGAGAAAAACAACTCTGACTTTGAAGAAGTGCAATCAGAGTTCTCCTTAGAAGTGAAGAGAGTGATATTTCCCCTCATGGCCTTTTGACAGGATATCATAAGAGACAAGTATCTGATAAAGAACATCATGGTTGGTAAAATTAAGGGTGAACAAAAAGGAGAAAACCATCAAATGACAGACTGGCGATGACAGCAACAGTGAGCTGAAACATAGTACAATTTCCAGGCTGGTTCAAGAGCGGGTAATATTTCATACTTTTGGGTATAGGGTTGCTATGTATTCAAATTGACATGATGACGCTTAACAACAGAGTTATATTTTGATAAAATTTTTGGAATGACAAAAAGTGATCTGGGGGATTAATGGGTAGAAGTTTTCAGTAAACAAACAACTGCCTTGCCAAGGTAAACTTCAAGAAATTTGCGTTGAATGATTTTTCCCCATCATAACAATGTACTTGCTCATTTCTTAAAGATAGAAATAGTAGTCCTATGAGAGTTTCATTTAGAAATTTTGATACATCGATCCTGGAGTCTTGATATTGCTTGCCACTTTAGAGTTCTGTTTCTTCTCCAAAACTCAAGTAAGTATGAAACACAATTCTTTTATTAGACCTATTGTATTTTTGAAGTTGTCATAATGAGACTGTAGGAGTTGTTGGGTGGTGCCAGGTTAGGTGCCATCAAATTGGCTCCAACCCATAGTGGTCCTCTGCACAACAGAAAAAATATATTACACTATTCTCTGCCCTCCGCACAATTGTTCCCATGCCTGAGCCCATTGATGCAACTACTGTGTCAATCCATCGTGTTGAAGGTCTTATTCCTTTTCATTGCCCTTCTGCTTTACCAAACATGACGTCCTTACCCAGGATTGGTCTCTCCTAACAATACACCTCTAGTATGTCAGACGAAGTCTGGTCATCGGTGACTCTAAGGAGCACTCTAGCCTAACTTACGCCAATACAAACCAGTTTGTCCTTGCAGAAATCCATGGTACTTTCTTTTTTTTTTTTCCTTTCTAAACTCTTCTCTAGCAGTAAAACTCAAATGCATTGAATCATCTATTGTCTTTCATAACCAATGTCCAACTTTCATACGTATATGACGCAATAGGCAATACTGTGCATTGGGTCAGTTTCACCTTCGTCCTCAAAGTAACAAACATCCTTGCTCTTAAATACTCTAAAGAGGTCTTGTGCAGCAGATTGACCTAATGCAACACACCTTTTGTCCTTTTAAGAACATCTCTATGCACAAGGGTAGGTTTAAAAATACTCTCCTAGGGATTCAGTTCATACATGTGCAAATATATTTCAAACAAATAATCAGAGAAGGTGGATTATATGAAGGAGAAGGTGGCTTTAGAATTGGAGGAAGGCTTATCAACAACCTGCATATGGCACAAACTTTCTTATTGAATGGGAAGACTTGAAGGAGCTGCTGATGAAGATCATGGATTGTAGCCTTCTGTATGGATTACATTCAAGTAAAATATTGTTGAAGATAATTATTCAAAGGTTAGGGATTAATATTACATGTAATATTACATGCAATATTAATGATTTTTAGAATGCAAGCTGACTTTTTACAGCAAAATATGGAATCCAAAGACATTGAAGCTTCTTTCTTGAAGCTCAGAGAAAAAATATAACTTTCAACTTAAAATTTTGCACCCAGTAAAAATAACTTTGAAAAGTGAGGATTAAAAATATAGATATCTTCACACAAATCTAAACTTACAGAGTTCATCTTCATCAGATTATTTTAAAAAGAAATTCTAAAGATAGTGCCTCACACAGGAAGAAACTTATTTCTGCAGTAATTTTTGTTATACAGTAAAAATGGAAAAATACATTCAATTTTAAATATATTAAATTCTGATTGACATTGATAAATATTGACTATGTAGAAGACCAGATACAATTTCTTATAGCATTGACAAAAGTACTATAGTATGTTCAGCATACAGATTGACCAAGTGTGGTTGTTACATAATCTAGTGTCAATTTGGGACTTGAGAGGATTATGAATGAAGGGGTGGAATCTAGCCTGTCCTTCATTTTATAGCCAAGAAGGCCTCTGTGTGGACTTGGCCTTCTCCTGAGAATTCTGGGAATTCATATTTCCTCCTTGGAGGCAGCAAACATTCTCTCTCTCCACTCACTCCTTGGGAGATGATCTACTGACAAATCACATGACGCTACACCCTGGAAGCTGGAGAAGCCTCATGGACCTACCCTGATGAAGCCTTAGGGACTGGAGAAGCCATGAGGAGACCCCCTGCCAGTGCTGAGATGCTTACAATGCCACTGGATCCAAAGACTTTCTATACACTGGCCTCTGATGATCCTGCATTTAGCCTCATTGCATGTGTTTCATGAGCCTGAAGAGGAGTTTATAGATGGGTATTGGATATATGAGCTAATAGATTTATGGGCTTGGACTGTACTGGGATGGGATGATTTCTTAATGTACAATTCCCTTTTATATAAAACTCTTTCTTATACACATAGGAGTTTCTATGGATTTGTTTCTCTAGTCTGCCCAGACTGACACATCAAATATGGTGAGAGGATACAACCCTGACCCACACCATTCCCCATTTTCAATCATGGAGTATTCCCTTCTTCTGTTCACACACAGTCTCTTAATTATCGCACAAGTTCCAAATGAACACAATGCAGTGTTCTGGAATTCCCATTTTTCTCAAGCTGAAAAAAACTGAAGACATTTTAAAATCTTGTAGGAAAAATATTGTAGATACAGGAAACATTTTTCCCCAATGAAGACAATGTATAGTCAATGCACCCAAAGTAAGTGGCCAATTTTTAACAATGTCGGTGGGAAACATATAATTAAAGACAAAAACAAAAATAGTGGTCCCATAGGAAGAAGCTCAAGTTACACTGTGCACATTGAAGGAAAGCAAGGATCCAGGCAGTGACAGATTACCAGCTGAAGTGTCTCAATGAATAGATATAACACTGAAGGTTCTCCCTTACCTATGCTAACAGATTTGAAAGACAGCTATCTATCAACAGACTGGGAGAAGTTCATATTTATGGTCATTCCAAAGGTGATCAAACTTCATATAGAAAGTATTGAAAATAGAATTAATATCACAAACAAGAACATTTTGCTTAAAAATAAGTTGCATGGACAGAGAATTTCTAGCTATTCAAGGTGGATTAAGAAAAGGATGTGGTAGGAGGCATATTTCTGATATCAGATAGTTCTTGATTGAAATCATCGAATTCCTAAACAATGTCAATTTCATTGACTTTGAAGACCTTGAACTCTATAGATGATAAATCTATGGATAACATTGCAAATAATGGAAATTCCATAAAACTCAGGAGTGCTCATATGGAACTTCTACGTCTGAGGGTATATCACCCCCCTCCCCAAACAAGCAAACAAACAAACAATCAAAAGCAGAATTGTGATAGTTAAGAGGAGTTTTCATAGTATGCATTTTTCCCAGTAGGCGAGCATTGAGCAACTCAATCTGAGTTAGTGTGCCCAGTGGCATCTCATGTAAAGGTACTCTCTGGTCACAGTGAATTTTTTTCATGAAAGGAGTTTCAGTTGAACCTCATTTTCTTTGTGATGGCTGATTTTAGAGAACAGCCACACATGTGGTTGTGAAATTGTGTTTTCTGCTCAGGAAATATGTTGCAGAAATTGTTGTGATGTTGAACACAGCTTACAAGGACAGCACTATGGGAAAAACTCAAGTGTACAAGTGGTTTTCTTGTTTCAACAAATGTGAAATATCAATTGATGACAAAATTTTTTCTGGACGTCAGTCAGCTTCCTGAAAGGATGTTGACTCCTAGTGCATTTCGAGTTCTTTTCACCAGGTCAGACAGTTAATCAAGCTTTCTATTTAGAGGTTCTGAAAAGATTGTGTAACGGTGATTAAAAAAAAGGCCTGATTTATGACAGACTGGATACTGGTTTTGCCTCCATGACAATGCACCTGCTCACGCAGTCATTTCAGTGCACCAGTTTTGGCCAAAAAAAGTAGCATACCTCTCTTGCCACATCCACCTGACTCACCTGACTTTACTCTATGCAACTTCTTTTGGTTTCCATGAATGAAGAGGGGCATGAAAGGGCAGTGATTTGACGATGTGGAAGAGGTGAAGAAAAAATGAGAGGCATGCTAACAACCATCCAAATGGATGTGCTTGAAAACTGTTTTCAAGAATGGAATTGCAGATTTGACAAATGAATTAAGTGTAATGAGTACCTTGAAGGTGATAAAATTGTTTTGTTAAAAATAACTACATACATAGCTTTTTAAAAAAATCTAGTTTGTTTTGTGTACCCCCTCATATACCAGAGGCAATCATGTGAGCAGAACAATTGAGTAGTTTACAATTAAGAAAGGATATGCACCAGAATCATCTCCTTTATCATACCTATACAATTAGTATTCTGAGCAAATAATCTGAAAATCTGGACTATACATTGAAGAATGATACTTCTGGTTTATAAAATTATTAACAATCTGCAAATGCAGATGCCACAGCCTTGATTGTTAAGAAATGTAAGTACTTGAAGCATTTACTGATGAAGATCAGCAAGTGCTTCTTCCTATCTAAATTACCCAGCCACATAAATGGGCAAAAATCTTCACAAATGGACAAATAAACATCTTGATATAAGAAGAAAAAAATTGGCATTGTCAAGGATCTTCTTTACACTCATAATGAACACCCATCAAACAGCAGTCAAAAAATGGAAGAATACATTGCATAGGGCTAACTATCTCTTTAAAGTGCTCTAACACAGTGATGTCACTTTAAGGATGATTATGTGTCTTCCCTGAGCCATGATATTTTTAATCACATCATATGCAAGTAAAGGCTGAATAATATGTAAAGAAGACTAAAGAGAATTGTTGCTCTCAGATTTAGAAATGGGCAAAGGTTATTGGATATACTTTGATCTGTCAGAATAACAGCAAATCTGTCTTGGGATAAATATTGACAGAATGCTCCTCATATGGCAAAACTGCCACTCACATCCTTTGACAGTTTTATCCGGAGGTGCTAGGCCTTAGGGAAGTACCTGAAGCTTTAAAGTAGAGGGTGAGAAAAAGAGGTGGCATGATGGAGTGACTAAAGCAATGGCCTCAAACAGAAACAGTAGTGAAGCTATCCCAAGGGGAGCCACATTTTATTGTGCTGTGCATAGGATGAGTGTGAGATCCACCTGTCCCACGATCACATGGTCAAGCCCCACTCTACCACAGTGCTTCTTCAAATACATGAGAGCTACTCTTGTTCATTTGTTTGGAAGATTTGCTAATGTAGGGGCTTATGACATGAATGGGAAATGTAGTGTTGGAAGAAGATACATATAATTGTTATTCTGTTTACACTCTTTCTTTCTCTGCTCTCTTTAGGAAGTTTCAGGACCTGGCTTGCATGGCAGCTGCAGTTTCACGGTTGTCTTCCCCATCTCTATTGATAGATGATAAGTTTATGAACTCTGCCCTCAATATTCTCCTAGACACCTGAGTAAGTTGACAGCTTACAGACATTTGCAAATGTCTTAAAATTTGGATTTACAATTTCATTGTTGGCTGTTGAAAGCTAGGAGAGCTTCTATCTAACCGGGCACTCTGACAAGGCAACTAATCTTTCCAGATGGTCATGGTCTTTCATAACCAATACCTGAATATGCATCTGGTTTTTGTCTGCTTTGTACACTCCAATTATTTTCAAATAGCATTTGTACCCTTTCAATAATTGTTGTGGATATCAGGTGCCACCAAGTCACTCTGGACCCATGTCGATCTTAAACACAACGGAAGGAACACTGCCCAGTCCTGTACTATCTCCACAATTGCCCCTCTGCTTGAGTCCATTGCAGCCGCTGTGTCAATCCACCTTCTTCAGGACCTTCCTCTTTTTCACTGCCCTATCATTTTAACAAACATGTCTTTTCCAGGGATTGGTCACTCCTGACAGTATGTCCAAAGTCTGTAAGATGAAGTCTTCCTAACCTTGCCTCTAAGGAGAACTCTGGACTTACTTCTTCCAAGACAGATCAGTTTGTCCTCTTAGCATGCCATGGTACTTTCAAAATTCCTCTACAGCTCCACAATTCAAATGGATCAATTCTCTCCATATTCTCCTTAGCCAGTGTGCAACTTTCACATGCGTATGAAAATACCATGGCTGGCGTCAGGTGCTACTTGGTCCCCAAAGTAATATCTTTGCCTTTCAATGCTGTACAGTGGCCTTATGCAGCAGATTTACCTAGCTCAGCACATCTTTTGAGCTCTGCTTTTACTTCCATGAGCATTGATTTTGTGTCCCAGCAAGACAAAACCCTTGACGACTTCAATATTGTCTTCGTTTATCATGATGTTACATATTGTTTCTTTTGCGAGCATATTGGCCCTCTTCAAATTGAGTTGTGATCTGTATCGAAGGCTACAGTCGTTGATGTTTGTCACCAGTGCTTTCAGTAAGGCAGGCTCTAATTTTTTCTGCATACTGCAGGTTGTCTTACTCCAATCGTGATGCCACATCCTTCTTCATAAATCCAGCTTCTCTGGAAATTTGCTCCACATACAAATTGAATAATTATGATGACAGGGCACAACCCTGTCCCTTAGTTTTCCTAATATTAAACCACATAGCATTACCTGGTTCTGTTCACAAAACTGCCTCTTAACCCATGTACAAGTTCCATGTAAGCACAATGAAGTGTTCTGGAATCTTCTTTCCATAGCTTGTTATGATTCACACTCTCAAATGCATTGGCATAGTCAATAAAACATAAATGAACATCTTTCTGGCATTCTCTGATATCTGAAATGATATCCCCTGTTCCATATCCTTTACTGAATCCAGCCTGAACCTCTGGAGGCTCCCTGTCAATATATTGCTGCAACAATTTAGGGATGAATTTTTTGGAAGCCCCTGACACATAACAATGATGTTTATTACCATAACTGCAAATAAACATCTAGATGCTACCCCAGTGTCAGGAAATGATAGCTTTAAGGAGGATGGATGTGTAGATGGATGTAGCATATGTGAATTATACACTTTTCCAGGAACTTAGACGCACATTTAGAGTTCAGCAGGACACGTGACCAGACAGGGTTTCATTCTATGGTGCATTGGATTTCTCTGAGTTGGAACCAACTTGAGAGCCCTCAACAAGGATATGGCCACCACGCTGTGCCTGACAAAGGCCTGTCATGTGGCAAGTGATCTGGGAATGTTGAAGCTTTCCCAAAAAACCTGTAATAATGTATCTTTATCAAGATCTCAGTAGTCTTTAAGTAGATGTGATCTAGAATGTTTTAAACTTTTCACCGTATTATCATGTATTACTCTGAAGGTGGGGGTCCTAGATTCATACAGTTAACACTCCTGGCTATGAACCCTTTGTGTGAGAACTTGTCACAGGAGGCATGGTACATGACAAGTACCAGATGTAACCCTGCCTCAAAGAGCGACCTTGAACTTGGAGTCTCTCCTCCTTGAGGTCCCTGTGCCCAGCTTTGTATCTGCCTTGTATCTCTACCCTGTTTTCTCCTTTGCAACCATGCCCCTCTTGGCCCTGGTCAATTTGTGAATGGGCTCTCACACTGTTCCATAGATTCTTATAATTAGATTAGTTCCTGCATTTTCGGAGTCTTTTGTTGTTTGTTTGTTTGTTGTCAGCTTTGCATATGATCATATACACTAAGTTGTATTCTTAATGTATGTACCAGGTTTTCTTTGATTCAGTCTGAGTTGTGTGTCATATTAGAAATGCTGAAGATCTTAAATAAACCATAAAACTTAATTAGAAAATTAAAATAACCAGCTATTGTTTTTATATTGTGTACATTTATAGAAAATGAGGAGATTAAGTCGTATTGCTGGATGAGTTTTTAAATGGCAGTAATCATGCCTGTGCTGATGATTGTGCTCAATAGTTGTAACTTGCCTTTCCCCCGAGTTCTTAGAGAGCAGATGTCTTGCCATTTATCTGGAGAGAAAATATCATACATGATTCAAAACATCACATATAGGAGAACCAAAGGGGCACACTAAAATAATCAACATTAATTAATATAATATTAACTGTAATGTGTCAAGTCAACCAGAATATTCGTTTTTTTATAAAAAATTGTCCAACTTAACCAAATACCTGAGAAATGACTGACATTGTAAATATCTGTGATTAATGATGATATCTCAACATCTGCTTGCATATGTGACCAGCCTGTGGAAATCAGCCCAAGTAAGAGTGTCTGACTATAACTAAGCACTATATTGCTGTGTCTACAAGAAACTCCACCAGTTCAACAATTCCTAAGACACAAGTTGTAAATAATTGAAGCGAGAGATTTACTCTGAATATGAAAAGTAAAGTTACCTAAATATACTTCCTATAAAAATGTCCCAGTCACTTACAGTTTATTGGAAGCAGCTGACAGCGTATGACTACAAAGAGGGACTTTCGTTTAAATGTACAGTCACTTTTGTCAGTATACACTTAGTAGATTTTCCAAAATGCATGACAATTCTTTTTTATTATTGTACTTCCATTTTTTCAAAATGACATAATTTTTTAGCAATTCAACTCAAAGTTTACAATGAATTCCTTAAAAAAAGATTCTGAAATGTGGAGTTGGAAGCAGAAAATGTCATTGATAATGTTCAAGATAGATGTCCTTTACGGATGCATGAATGGAAGAACTTGGCAGAAAGAGAAGCTAACTGCCTACATGATGGGCACATAACCAGCCAGCCAGTTCCAAATGTAGCTATGGAGATGTGGACATCCCCAGGACACTACAAGAGAATCGTTCTCCAAAGGATTTTCAGTGGTTGATTTTGTAGATCACCATATCCTACCTTCTGAGCTTCCCCTGAGTAGACTCAAACCTCTGATTTACACCATCAAAGAACTCCTGTTGAACTTACCAACATAAGTTACCCATATAATCAGTTCTAATAAGGTTGACCCTTCACGGTGTTCGAAAATGGAAGCAAGGATACCGAGCATTTTTTTATGTGTCCATCAGCTAGAGAGTCATTGGGTACAGAAAATAAAACTTGAGAAGGGAAGCACCGGCAACTGATAGCAATTGTCAGTTAGGCATGTGAATGAGACCGGTGCCTCAACTCTGATGGAGGATCTGGATAAAATATCACAGTAACCACTCCTGAGTATTTTGTGCTTATATATCCAAATTAGAATATTTAAAGCAGCAGTACTTTGTAATAGACATATAATATATAATAAACATCAATATGCTATCATTTAGTATAGTCTTCCTTTATACTCAATTTCATCCCATCTCTTCTAAACTTTTCTCTATATCGTAAGGGCAGAAAGCATGGAACTCCAATTTTATGCCACTGAGACACTACTGGGTAAGGGTAGGGGTGGAGCCCAAACTATCAATCAAGTTGTAGTCTGATGCCACCTCTTTGGGGGTATAGACTTTTGTATAAAAGAGAGAATGAGTAGACCTGAATTCCTTTTTGACCCTTTGCTTTGTGCTGGGGCTGAATCTTGTGTTTGTTTCCTTGATCTCCCGTTGTGTTGCCTGCCAACCTCAGGATCCATCAGTGTACTATTAACAGTGGATTTATTTGGCAGACTGTAGATTCATTAATCTCTGTATCTACCAGCATGTGGCCCATGTCTTTACTTCTTCATCCTGCTCCCTGTTCGTCTGATCACAACAAAAATCAGCAGAAGCCTGACTTGAATAAGACTAGATTGACTTAATTCTACAATGGCTCATTTATCAAAAATAATCTGTCTTAAAGAAGCACAGCTGGAATACTTCTTAAAGGAAGGATGGAGAAACTTCACCTCGTGTATTTTGGACATGTTTTCGAGAAAGACCAGTCCCTGGAATACACAGAAAACAAATTAACTATATATATGGGAAACACAGCTGCAAATGCTCAATATCATCAACCAAAAGAAAGCCAGGGACCTTCTGTGAACAGACCATGAATTGTTCCCAGGTAAGATTAGGTTGAAGGTGAAGAAAATTAAAACAAGTCCACAAGATCCAAAATACAACCTTAAGTACATTTGTGTTAGACTGGGTATTCTAGAGAAACAAAGTCATTCAGACATACATGTATAAGAAAGAGCTTTCTATGCAGAGAGTTGCGGTGGATGCAGGAAGATCACAGACTGGTATGTGCAGCGTGGCAGGATCCAGCGTTGGTGGAAACATGGCAGGGTCGGCGGAGTCCCAAGGAGAAGGAAGGTGAGGTTTTAGAGAGAAAGGTAGATTCAGATTTTTCTCTTTATAAGATCATTGCACCCCAAGGAGGTATCATCAGGTGATGACCTGATTGAGAGGTTAGACTCCCTCCACTCATTAAAATTCAAGTGGACATGAAATCATCTATGTACCACAACATTCCTCCTGAATTTAAAGACCGTCTGAGCAATAGATTTGACGTCTTGAACATGAACACAAATGGCCAAAGACAAAATGAGTTGTGGGATGATAACAAGTACATCAGAAATAAGGAATGCAAAAGGTCATTTAAAAGATAGGAATAATAGAAATAATAGAAAAGTCCAAAGCGAATATGTTGCTTAATTAATGTTCACTATTTGATCTCTCTAAGACCTAATGACCATTGCAATTGTTACATAGATTTTACAGAAAAAATTAATGATTAAAGGGTTTATTATGGAGGTTAGTAATTAAAAGGCTACTGTGAAATACTCAGGATTAAGTTGTTTATCAGGACATGTTATAAAGTTCTTTCACTTCTACTAAAAAATATCCAAAGGGCACCCCAATTCACTGTAAACCTCAAGTGGAAGGCATTCAGTTCAAGTGCCATAGATCAGCAAACCCAGCACCTAAAACTTAGGGTTCAGAGGTAGCCCATTCTAGTAATTCTCATCCTGGAAAGTGCTCAGCTCCACTTCCATGAGTCAGCAACGTCAACTTCCCCAACTAAGTATGTGCCCAAAGGGACCCCACTCCACAGCCAACCTCCTGCACAAAGGCACTCACATTCACTTGTTCCACGGGTTGGGAAGTCCCTCCGTCTGTCCCATGCTCGGGTTCCTGGTTCTGCAGCTCCTCCTCTGATGGTCTAGCTGTCTTCTGGTCTAAGATGTTTACTGAGCAGTGATCTCAGGTCCAGAGGATGCACTCCACTCCTAGTTCTTAGTGGCACTGTTATCCTGCCTCCTATTTCTTAAAGGGATAATTTTATATATGGCAGGGTGTCATTCCAGGGAATCCTGTGCCGGGTTACTCACAAGTGAAATATATTCGTGTCTTCCTCCACCTTCTTACCACACTCATTCCCTTAAAGGTCTTTGGTGGGAGTAAGAGACTTTTGTTAGAAAATCAATGTTAAATCATTCATTGCCCCTGTACTGAATGTCAAAAGAGACTCTGGAATTTTCTCTTTAATGTAGAGTAGCTAAATTACATAGAAGAAATAATGAACAAGGAATTGAAAAGAAAATCCCGAAAGCTCAAGAAGAAAAGGTAAAGGATTATAGGGAAGTGTACAAGGACCTGGAAAGAGAAAACCCAAAAGGAGGAGTTTGCACAGAATTTCTCAAGCTGCAGTGAATGAAGAAAAAGCCAAGCCTTAAGCTCTAATATTGGAGGATTATAGAGTCAAAATATTGAATGATGCAGGAATCATCACAAGCAAATAGAATGAATACAATAACTCACTGTACCAAAAGGAATCACTCTATATTCAACCATTTCAAAAGGTAGCATATCATCAAGAAAGAAGAAGTACAAACTTCACTGGAGGCATTAGTCAAGTCAAGGATCCAGGAGTTGATGGAACGCCAACTGAGATAGCTCAATAAACCGCTGTAACCCTAGAGGCACTCTGATTTTATCTTCAAGAATTTGGATGACAGCTGCCTGGCCAACCAGCTGGAAGAAATCTATTTTTGTGCCAATTCCAAAGAAAATAGCTCTACATAATGCAGAAATTTCAAACTATCATTAATATTCATGCAAGTAAATTTTTGCTGAAGAGAATTCAAAAACATTTGTGGCAATACATGAAAGTGCCAAAAACTCAAGCCATATGGCGAGGAGGATCTACAATGAGGGAAACCATTGATGGTTTCAGTAGGCCTTTGCAGAAAATAGAGAATGACAGAAAATTTACTTGTGCTTTAGTGAATACACAGAGTCATTCCCTGTATTGACTGTAACAAACAATGGGTAACATTGCAAAGAGTAGGAGTTCTAGAATATTTAATTATTCTCATGCCAAACCTGTAGACAGATCAAACGGTATGTTGTGCATAAGAAAGGACTACTGCATGGTTTAAAACAGGAAAGCACCTTGTCAGGGTGTATTCCTCGTTACACTTATGCAATCTGTATGCTGAGCTAATAATCTGAGAAGGGGACAAAATGAAGAACATCAAAGCATCTAGATTGGAGGAAAGCTCATTGGCCACCTGTGAAATGCAGATATCATGACCTTTTGGATGCTCTCAAGGGAGACCTAAAGCACTTGGTTATGAAAGCCAAAGACTGCAGCCTTCTGTGTGTATCACAACTCAGTATATCAAAAATGAAGTTCCTTACTTGACCAAAAAACTGCGTCATGATGAATGGAGAAAAGATTAAAATTGTCAGAGATTTCCTTTTTCTTGGATTCACAATCAATGCTCACAGAAGCTGCAATCAAGACAAAGTTGTTCATACCAAAGGGAACAGAGATGATTACCAAGAGGCAGAGAAAACGAAGCAAGAGGTTAGAGGGTAGAAAGGTATGCACTTGGGCGAAAGGGTAGCTCGTGTTCCCCAAGAAGGAAAAAAATAAGTCCAAGGAGAGTAGGACAAGTGATTGGGGATTTATAAGTAGTTTAGGTTGTTGAAGGCATAATTAATGATCTGAAATGTAAATCCCCACCTGATACACAATGAAAAGTTATTTTTTAAAATCATTTGGTGTACTACAGTGGACAGATCTTCTGAACAAGACCTCTCTCACGCGTTAAAGAGCAGAGACGGCACTGTGAGCAATAAGGCGCACCTGAACCACACCTGACATATTCCTTTCTTCATCTTTACATGAAAGCTGGGCAATGAATAAGGAAGAACACACACACATTTAAAATTCTGAACTATAGTGTTGGCAAAAAAATGTATTGAAAGTACCATGGACTGCCAGAACAACAAATAAATGTGTCCTGAAGGAAATACAGCCTGACACCTGAACTGGTTATCACGAGAGAGGAACCCCTGCAGAAGGATTAAATGCTCGATAGAAAACCAGTGATGAAGAGGAAGGGGGCTCCCTGGCACATACACCACAATGGAAGGGACACAACAGCTGAAACAATGATTTCAAGAATAACAACTATGGCTCAGGACCAGGCTTTATTTCGTTGTGTTGAGCACAAGGTTCATAGGAGCCGATTTCATGTTCCCTAACAACAAAGTTCTACCTGAGAATCACTGAGTTGTATGGTAACCCCAGCTGAGACTATGAAGTGTCAGCTTCACGGTGTCCCTGAAATTTCTTCCTGATTTTCACTACCCAGAAGTTACAGTAATTGTGCACATACATATTCCACATACTTAATATATCCTAGGATATTCCCTGTTTTCTGGACCCAATCCTGACTGATAAAGCTACCAAATATTTTAGATAGCTCTTTCTATCATTTGCAAGAAAAGTGAGCCATCTTATTCTAGATGATGACAGAAGTTAAAAAAATAAAGTGGAAGTGCAGCTCTTCCTAGTGGCTGTTGTGATCACTCACCGTATCAATCCTATTCTTAAGAAGGTAAACCTATGTTTAATAGTTTTTAATTTAAAAATATAAGATTGAATCCAACAATTTTTATACCCTTTTTGGAAATGAAGAAAATTGGCAGAGAGCATACATTTGCATTGCCCTCTGAAATGGAAATGAACTGATCACTTGCCCTGGTAACATGAAACATTCTTCAGTGATTATCATTATTTGGAAAGGCCAATATAGAATTTAGGATTATGAAAATTCAGTGAATATAGAGAAAGAGAGGAGGTTGGAGCATGTATCAGTATGGTTACAGAGATAGTAATTGCAAACCACAGCAATGTTATTCTGCATATTAGGATATTTAAATGGAAATGTCTCTTTTTCATTAAAGCATAAAAAAGACTTATAAAGTAAAATGTAAAAACTGTCATAAGCATAATATAATGAGTTAGAGAAAACCATCTTAAAGCACTTTACATGCATACAGTATATATGTGTGTATATATATGACAATACGTTGTTAGCTGTCATCAAGTAAAAAAAAGACTTCCTGCCTCAGTCTCACAATTATTCCTATGCTTCCATAGTCGAAGCTACTCCATCAATCCGTCTAAATTAGGGCCTTCCTCTTTTTCGCAGCCTCATGATGTCCTTCTCCAGGAACTGATCTCTTCTGACATGTTCAAAGTACGTGTGGAAATATCTCACTGTCCTTATCTCTACAGTGTACTATGGCCATGCTTCTTCCAAGAGAGAGTCATTGGTTCTTTTAGCAGTTGCATGTTACTTTCAATATTGTTCTCCAGAACCACAATTCAACTGCATCAATTCTTTGGACTTCCTTATTCAGTGTTCAACTTCCACATGCATATGAAACAAAGGAAAATACCATGGCTTGGGTCAGGCACACATTAGTCCTAGAAGTAACGCCCTGGCCTTTCAATACTCTAAAGAGGTATTGTGTAGCATATTTATTCCATTCAAGGCATCTTTTGATCTGTTGTCTGCTGCTTCCATGAGCATTGATTGTGTATCCAAGCAAGACAAAATCCTTGACAATTTCAATTATCTCATACATATCCACACATACATATGTGCGTGTGTGTGCATGTGTTTGAGTGTGTCTGAACTTATTTGTGTGCATATATACCATAAACATGTGTAACCACAGTGTATTTACATGTGTACTTACATATGCACACACACACATATATATTTATGGCATTGTGACTGAGTTGGTGACAAATAAATTCCTTTAAGAAAAATAATTGAGAAAAAGTGACAGGAGAGATAAGAATGTCAGAAATTCCAAGACATTAGAAATTTAGTGCAGTAGGTAAGCACCAGATGTGACAATAACACTGTGTGCTGCTCAATCCTCAGTAGCCGAACACCAAGTTTAAAGACCACACTATCAGGAGCACATTATGGAGAAGACGAAGTCTGGGTCTCAGTAGAAGGGAGCTTTACTGATCATGTTCATCCAAAGTATTTTTTTTAAATAGACAGAGGTGAAGATGGATGCATCTAACTGAACTATAGGTAAGTTGCAGGAAAATAATTCCGGCAAACATTTCTAAGCACAAGCATGTTCACACATATTTTAGAAATCAGAGTTCAAATTTCTATGGGGTATGGAAAACTGAAATTTGTGAAGGTTTATCCTAAAATATTTCCAATATAAGGCACTAACTGGTGGTTTTAGACTGCCCATGATGCAGATCATAATCTGACAAGGAACCCCCATATTGCCGGGGCTCCATACAACAACACCAGAGCTCCCCAACTGAATAAAGAGGGCAAGTAAAATATTTTCTTAAATAATGTGTAAAAACTTTTGATAATTGATATATATGTATATATTATATATGATAGATATAAGATATTGAAATATCCCAGAAGCAGATTTAATCCAAAAATAGTTTTAAAATCCTTACTGTTCTTCTATAATGAATTCAAAGAATATTAAAAATTAATCTTTAAAACAAGAAAGAAACAATATCCATACATAGAGAAGAGATATTTAATATCAATTGAACCATAAACAAAATGAAATCAGGAGCCAACAAACTAAGTTTTAAAAAACTAAATTAAAATGCTGATGGACCTAGTGTCATTCCCAGCTATCTTATCTGACTGAAAAATAAATGAAACCATTTCCCGAAAAGAAAACAAAAAAATAATGTTTATTTCCAACCAGCTTTTATTAAAATAGATTAAAAAGCTATATTTTAGCAAGGAAGGAAGCTCAGCAGTACAAGAAGGACTTGTCATTGAGTCGATAAGTATTATTCTGGTCTCTCAGCAGCCATTCCAAAGAATCAGAAATGCAGAAACCAAGTGCTGCTCAGCAAAGAATCAACACACACATGCACACACACCTTGAAATAGCACTCTTAAGTATGGTTTATTCAAAAATACACTCTAGACGGAGAACAGGCAGCCCCTCCTGAATGAGAAGAGCACTTTGGGAAAAGCTACTACTCTTTATAGTATTTTCTCTCACCCATGGGGTAGGGGTGACCTTTCCTAATGATTGACACTAAGGTAGATTATATAATAAAACTTATTTTGTGCATACTTCTTACTAAAATCTATCCTGTATAATAAGACTCATTATGTGAACTTGACCCAGGGTCAAGGTATAGGTGGATCTGCACCTGTGCCAGACCAGAAACGTCCTTTCGTGACTCATGTTCCTTCTTAGGTTGTATTGACCCCTTGTCTGCCTGGTCTTTGCTTCTCATTGGAAGATGCTTGCATGGCTTCTCCGCCCTGTACTAGCTTCCTACCTAAGAGACTGGTGAGAGAGAGCAGAAATGTTAGCTATGTAAAACTCTGTTAAAGGTGCAGCTGAACAATTTTGTATATAAAGCTACTCAAAATTCTTTTTGTTTTTAGTCATATTTCTAAATTTAATTGTATATTTTATATATTCATATTTATATATTATGTTTTTATTTATGGAATTAAAAAATAAAGGTAAAACTAAATGAGTGAATACATTGTTTCTGCAAGATGTTATAATTGAATAATTGTGAGCTTCTGGTAGTATTTGAACACTATTCAAATTAAGAATGTAATTGGCTTGTATCATAGCTTCTAAAAGAGAAATAAAACGTGTAACTTTTAAACTAGTGGAAAGAAGGTATGGGGTATTGAAATTAAAATACGATAAGAATTAGAAAAACGAAGAAAACTAGAAAAAGAAAAAAGCAAAAGATCACGGGAGCAAAGGGAAACACAGAGTTTTTTTAAACATTTTTAAAAGTATAAGAACTCAACAAAGATTCAAGCTTCATATTGCAATCTTGAAAGATTTTGTGGGCAAAATATTTAATGAAGCAGGAAATACCAAGAGAATATGGGAAAAACTCAAAGAGTCACTGCACCCTGAAGAGCAAATCAATATTCCACCTTTTCAGGAGGTAGCATATGAGCGAGAACCAGTTTGGTTGAATGCATGAAGCAAAACAAAGCTCCAGGAACTGAAGGAATATCAATTGCAGTGACTCAGCAGGCTGATGAAGCCCTGGAAAAACTCACACGTCCAGGCCAGGAAATTTGGAAGACACCTATTTGGCCAACTGACTAGAAGAGATCCACATATGTAACCATTCCATAGATAGGTAACTCAACAACATGCTCAAACTACAAAAAACAATGTCATTGATATTTCATGCAAGTACAATTTTGCTGAACATCATCCACCAATGACAGCAGCAGTACGTCAACAGGGACCTGCCAGAATATCAGTCCAGATTCAGAAGAGGATGGGGGATGAAAGATATCATTGCTGAAGCCGGATGGATATAGACTGAAACCAGGAAATACCCGAAAGATGTTTACCTGTGTTTCACAGACTATGCCAAGGGATTTGACTGTGTGGATCAAAAGGAATAATAGGTGTCTTTGGGAAGAATGAGAATTCCAGAACACTTCATTGTGCTCACGCATGATTTGTACCTCAATCAAGAGGAAATTGTATGAAGAGAATAAGGGAAAACTGCAGGTTTAGATCAGGAAAGGTGTGCGTAACTGCTGTAACATCTCACCATACTTATTCAATCTGTCTGCTGAGCAAATTATTGGAGATGTTGGATTATATGAAGGAGAGTGGCATCCGTATTGGAGAAGGCTAGTTAACAAGCTACACAACCTTGCTTGCGGAAGTTAGGAGGACTTGAATCATTTCCTATTGAAGATCAACGATTGTGCCTTCTATGGACTTAACGTAAAGAAGACCAAAATCCTCACAACGGGGTGGGGGGCATTATATATTAATCATTGTGATCAGTCCCCCCCTCCCACCTTCCCCATACCCTCCTGGAATCTCTACTCTCATTATTGGTCCTGAGGGATTTATCTGTCCTGGATTCCCTGTGCTGCCAGCTCTTATCTGTACCAGTGTACATGCTCTGGTCCAGCCGGATACCAGGAAGGTAGCTGGAAGGTGGCGGGAGAAACTGGGAACTGATCACAATTATCGACATATGCCCCTCTTCCAGGGGAACTAACAACAGAAAAGTGGGTGAATGGAGACAGAGGTCAGTGTGACACATGAAAAAACAAACAAACCCCCAAACCCAATAATTTATAAATTACCATGAGTTCAGGTATGAGTACGGGGATTGGGGTATGTGGGGGGGGGGGGGGCGAGGGGGGGGGAATGACCTGATACCAATGGTTCAAGTAGAAAAAAAATGTTTGAAAAGGATGATGGCAACATATGTACAAATGCGCTGGGCACAATGGATGTATGTATGGATTATGATAACAGCTGTAAAGGCCCACAGTAAAATGATTTTAAATAAAATAAAGAGATCAATGAAAAGACATGTTACATTAGTTAAATCTCTTGCACATGACCTCTTTAGAGTATTGAAGAAAAGGATATTACTTTGAGATATTACTTTAGGTACACCTTACCTAAGTGCTGGCATTTTCCATTTCTTCATATAAATATGAAAATTTCACATTGAATAAGGAGGACTGAGATAGAAGTGATGCATTTGAATTGTCATGCTGGAGGAAAATATTGAAAGCACCATCGACTATCAAAAGGAAAAACATTCAGTCTTGGAAGATGTAAGGCCTGAATTTCCTTTAGTGACAAGGCTGGCAAGACTTACATACATTAGACAAATTGCCAGGAGGGACCAGTCTTTGGAGGAGCACATCATGCTGGATTAAGTAGAAGGGCAGCCAAAGAGAAGAAGGCCTTCAATGAAACTGACATTGTGGCTGAAATAATAGGCTCAGACATATAAACAATTATGAGGATGTCCAGTACCATGCAGTGGCCTACGGTCACTAGGGGTCCTAACCCACTTAATGACACCCAGCGAAAACAACAGCAATGTAGCAAGATGTAGTGAAGAAATTAGATGGTTACTGATTATCAGAAATAATAATTCCTTGGTCTTAAAGGATTTTCTTCAAACAAGCAGCCAGCGAAGTGAGGAGTCAACTAAGTTCATATAGAAGAAGCCGGTGTGATCCAAAGATTGTAAATAATATAATCCAAATCTGAGGGAAGGAATGGTATCAGAGCATACAGTATGAATGTCCAGTTTCAGAAGCTATGGACAACAGTGGAAGCACCAAATCAGTTTTCACAATCCACACATAGATTCCGTCTCTGGTGAACCTATTCCGACGTTAGTCAAGAGATGTGAATAGCTTTTCTATCAGATAAAGAGGATGCATAGGTAGAGTTACATTAAAATGCATAACCTTGTTTGATCTTCCTTTTTACCCACCTAAAAGTTGTTTCAATTAAAAAAGTGAAGGGTAAATAACTGTGGATTACGTATCTAGGGAATCCCCCTGACCACAGACTCGGGGTGCGAACCCCCTTGCTGTCATGCAGAGCACACAGGAAAGTAGATTATGGCAGGCGTAGTTAGGTCACAATTTAATACCTTATTCTTTGACACATTTTAAAGTTTTTCTAGTTATTAATATTTTATATTTGGTATTTTAACTCTATTTTTTATTGTTGCTAGCTTTTCATGTCTTTGTTTTTTGTATATTTTTCTGTATATGAGATGAGGATGGGTTAATTGATAGAGAGTAGCTAGATTAATGATTTTTTTTCTGCATATGGCAGGGAAAGTTTGGAGGCAAATGAGGAGCTAATAACAGTGAGTGAAAAAAGAAAGAAATGTTCTAAAACTGATTGTGGTGATGATTGTACAACTCTTCTTGATATGATTGAGCAATTGAATTGTATGATATGTGGTTTATATGCTAATAAAATGATTTTAAAAAGCAAAAGCACTAATTACTTCAGTTAAAACAATTAGTGTTTTATACAGATTATGAGAAAACAAACTTTCTACAATATCAATTAATATTTATTTATTTTCTTCACTTGTCTGCCAGAATATATAATGTTGAGAAACAGTGAATACTCCTACATATGTGTTGCTGTTAGTTTACTATTTTTATTTATTTATTTTATATTACCCTTAACCCAAGTTAATCCAGGAGACTTCTAAAAAGCCCAGTAATATTTTCCACCTGTTTTAATTCTATGTCTTTCTAAAACCCCCTAGGATGTATTTAGTTAGTGATTTAACCTCTTGTTTCTTCTCTCCACTAGCAGTCATCAATAATGTTTCTCCTGGCAGGTTCATGCAATATTTACTCTTAAAGGTTCACCTCCTGAATCCAATGTAAGACCCTCTGACTTTATGTTCTGAGGTAGAAGCATTACTGACCTCTGCAATGGTGAAGCAGCAGTAGGTCAGATATGGCCCCATGCCACTTGTACAATGTCCAAAGAAAACAAATGAGCTGAGCATCCAAATAACTGTGTAAACCACAGTATCTATTCAAATTATATCAAGGGAATCAAATAATAAAAAGTAAAAGCATAAATTAATAAAATAGTTAACAAATTGAACACAAACATTTCTCTAGTGAAACTGATTTAAAAAGGGAAAAATGATTAGGAATGGGATAAAAAAACAAAAACAGAGCTCAACTTGCTGGAGAACTTAAGAGAAAAAGTAACATAATAGTATGAGTATCTTCATATTGATGAACATGAAATTCAAGTGAAATGAGCCATTTCTAGAAAAGCAAAAATTATCAAACTAGGACTGTACAAAGATAAAGGAGTTTGCAATCAATATCTTGGAGAGTGAAATCGCCTCTACTTCTTTGATTGTGATGGCAAAATTCTTGAGTAAGAATCTCTTGTGAATGGAAAAGCACATCATGTTCAAAGGCCAAAGGCGTATAAAAGCAGGATGAACATCACATCAGTTGTACAGAGAATTGGAGATAGTTTTAAAACAACCATTGAAGTGAGAAGGAAAATAAGAAAGGTGACCTAGTTATGGCACGTGTGTCGTGCCAAAAAAAGTGGAATCATCAGAATAATTTTTGCTAAGAAAATTATAAACTTTTCATATTTACTGTAGACATTATAATAAGCCCTTTTGTTCCTGCCATGGAGGTCATGAACAACACACTGAGAGCATTGTAACAGAGAGTGGGTCTGGGGAAGGTTTCACGGAGAGGAACGTGTTTAGATCTGGGCTTCCATACTGATAGCAGTGGGAAGCGAGTTTGGACAAAAGACATAGGATAGTAGAAAGGCTGGAAGTTAGGTTATTAAAATAATTCAAATAAAGAGAAAGGGAGTCATAATTTGAACTAAGGTAACAGCAGTGAGAACGGATTTTATATATCAGAATTCTGGATCCATTGAAGATGTTCACCAATGCAAGCCTGCATTCATTGTGCATTTTCAGCCACCAAGCCTCAAGATTTATTGTATAAAATGGAGTTAGAAATGTGCATAATCTGGAGCCCTGTGGAGGTGTAGTGGGTTATGCTTTCTACTCCTGTGAAGAGTTTCAGTCTCGGGTTAGGGTTAGGGTTAGGGTTAGGGTTGGGTTAGGGTTGGGTTAGGGTTGGGTTAGGGTTAGGGTTAGGGTTAGGGTTAGGGTTAGGGTTAGGGTTAGGGTTAGGGTTGGGTTAGGGTTGGGTTAGGGTTGGGTTAGGGTTAGGGTTAGGGTTAGGGTTAGGGTTAGGGTTAGGGTTAGGGTTAGGGTTAGGGTTAGGGTTAGGGTTGGGTTAGGGTTGGGTTAGGGTTGGGTTAGGGTTAGGGTTAGGGTTAGGAAGAAAGGGCAAAAAAGAGTTACAATCTCAGAAACCCACATGAACAGTTTTCCCTATCTGATAGGGTCGCTATGAATCAGAATCACCCGAGGGCAGTGAAAGGTGAGTGAGTATTATCGCTCCATTACCAAATCAAACCAAACTCACTGACATTGAGTGAATTCTGGTTTATGTAGGACAAGGCCGAGCCACTCTTCTGTGTTCCCTAGCGTGTAGCTCTTTATGGGAGGAAAAAGCCTCATTGTTCTCCCCTGAAGCTGTTGGTGGTTTCAAACTACTGTTTTTAACAGCCCAACCTAAAGCAACTATGCCGCCAGGGATCCTGCAGCTCACTACACTCCAAAGTCAAAGCCATTGACCTTGAGGTGTAGTTCAGAGAACGAACCCTCCGGGTTTCTGCGGCTAAATGTTAACAGGAGAGAACACCTCCTCTTGCTCCCACAGCTGGTGACAGGTTGCTGACCTGGAAGGCAGCAGGCCAATGTGTGACTCACGACACCACCAGGGCTCATAGAGTATGTAAAACTACAAAAGCAGTGCAAGAGAGACCATTTCTCAATGCATTTCTCCATTTGAAATACTGGTAGAATAATTTCCAATATCATAAGAGCATGCCAGCCACCACAGAATGAGCTCTACTGAAAACCGTCTACCATTCATGACTGCGCGTTTTCTAACGATGGTCATATAGTCACACAAGTTTCTGGTATGACGTAAGTTGTATCCCAACCAATAAATTTCTGGGCATTAAAATGTTTTCCTCAATCTTTCAAATGTACAATATAATATTTTTATATCTTATTCTAAGTTATTTTTTAGATAAGTGTACTATAGCTAAATGGAAAAACAAACTCATACATTCATACAATGGAATACTATGTATCCTTAAAATACAAAAATAAAATACAAAGAGGAGTCTAAGACGTACAAAATTAGAGACGAAGTATGTTTAGTAATTTAGTCTCATAAAAAGATATGTTTTATGACCCTGGAAGCATTCATAATATGTCATTTCAGTTAGAATGAACTGTGCTGAGGTTGTACAGTAGCTCAGGATGCATCAGGCAGCTATTTATAACTGGTGGGTAATCCATTATATGACCAGGACTCTTATGTAATAGCACCCATATCTTCAATGATCACTTCACGGGGTAAATATTGAATGGGACTACATCAAAATTAAAAATAAACAAATTTTCATGTTAGGGTTTGCAAGTAAGTAAGAGGCCAAATCCATCCACATATCTATAGCTCGTATACCTACCATCTGCGTGAGAGGCAACTTATCAGCTTTTCTGAAGTGAACCTGAGTGTCACAATAGAACCCAGGTCAGTTATAGTTCTAATTTTCCTCATTTTATAGCCACCAAACCATTGTTTAGAACTAAAGGGTTACCTTATTTACTATTATGTTTTTATTTATTTGTATGTAAATATACATTACTTTTCCTCTTTGTTGTGGAATATAATACACACAAACAAATATTATATGTAGTTACACAGCCCAGCTCATCAAATAGAATAAGTAAATGATCCTATTAAGTACTCCTGTATTTGTAATCATTTTATTTCCTTTCTCACATTCCCTCCCTCACAGTTTCCTGTCCCATCCTTTTCCCCATTGCCCAGATCTTAGCAAATCAGCACCAAGCCATCACTGTAAATTAAATTGTGATTCATAGCAATATAAAGGAAAGAATAGAAATAAATTACTTATTTATCCACTTATTAAAGGTTTTCTGTATATGATGGAGCATTTCAATTAGTATATTGATTTAGGTAATTAGGTAATTGCCTCTAACTTCTTTTAATTTTTGGTTTTCTGTGGCTCTATGGCTCTGAGGAGCCTTGGTGGGTGTATTACAGCTTAAACTCTGAGTACCCAGTTTTCAGAAGATTGTGAGTAACAGAGAAAGCCCACGATCCATTTGCAGAGACCCATATGGTTTACCTCTTGAACAAAGTTAAACTGTTGCTTAGTTGCTCCAGTGATCGGCTGCTAAATGAAAAGTAGCAGGACGAACCCACCACCCACCCACTGGGCCTTAGAAAGCTCTGGCAGTCTACTTCCCAAGCATAGCAAGAGCAACCTCAAGGCTGAACGGTCTTCAAAACACACAATAGCGCCAACAAGAAACTCAAATATATGAGTGACCAGTCATGAAAATGGCACACTACTGGCAATATTTTATCCTGTCATACACAGGGTTACTACCAATTAGAGCTGACTCGGTCAATGGCAACTAATAACATTTTTATAGTATGCAATTGTCTAAAGTTTATTTTCTTATTACAGAGATAGTAAAGACTATGCAGTACTTTTATTGCTGTAGTGAGAACTTACTATTCTTTTTTAATATTCAAAAATCAATGTATCTCAATTAAAATACCACTTCAATAAAATTGATATTTTTACACTTACTATTTCTTTATGTCTTGGGGCTATAAAAAATATTGTATTGCCATATACTTCACATATACAATTTTATTGTTCAATCATAGTAAGAAATTAATACTTTAAATATAATGGTGATGTATTGTTTCACTGTGCATTGGTAATAATTTTTAAAATTCATCCCAGAAGATATTTTAAAATGGTTATTCCTATGGTTTGAGAAACTTTTTAAAAATTAAAATTATTTTTAAATGTTTTTGTTACGTCTAGAGACATATGACAGATAATCCCAATTCTACCTTACAAATCTGGCTAGACCAGAGGATGTACACTGGTACAGATAGGAACTGGAAATCCAGGGAATCCAGGACATTAGATCCCTTCAGGACCAGTGGCGAGACTGGCGATACCCGGAGGGTGGTGGGAGAGTGGGGTGGAAAGGGGAAACCAATTACAAGGATCTACATATAACCTCCTCCCTGGGGGATGCACAGGAGAAAAGTGGGTGAAGGGAGATGTCAGACAGTGTAAGATATGACAAACTAATAATTATTTATAAATTATCAAGAGTTCATGAGGGAGGGGGGAAGGAGAAGGGAGGGGAAAAATGAGGAGCTAATACTAAGGACTCAAGTAGAAAGCAAATATTTTGAGACTGATGATGGCAACAAATGTACAAATGTGCTTGACACGATGTATGTATGTTACTTCTAGAGACATATGACAGAATGCTCATTGAAAGATTTTTATGCATACAAGTACATATAATATTAAGATCAATTTCTGTGGGGGAATTATATGTGAATAACATTGTTAAAATTTTATTTTTTAAAGAAAAAATAAAAATCAGAGTATATTTATAGCTAGAAAAAGATATTTTGTTACTAATAAAAATAATTCCAGCAAAAACAAAAGAAACAAACACAAAAGCAAACCTCGGTTCGGGTTATTTCACTGACTTTTATCAAATTTTTAAAGAATACATAATGGTAATTATTCTCAAATTCTTCTAGTACTAAAGGTGGTAATACTTCCTAACATTATCGCTAAAGCCATAATTACCTTAATACCAAAGACATATAGATGCTAGAACCATTATTGTTGAAGTCACGATGTTTTTGAGTGGATTTTTAATACTCCAGTCATGACGGAAAAGGTGTCATACCCTTTTTAAAAAATTCCATCAGTCTAAATAGTCATAAAAGATGTTCTTTCCAATACATAGCAATATTTTACATAAAATGACTACAGCATTCTTTATTTCCAGTATCAAATATCATTTGGTAATATGATATCCATCATCATTCATCTTTAAAAATACATTAAGTAGCACTTTTTCACCAGCCAGAAATGTAATGTTGTTTCTTTTACTCACTGAGCTAACATTAATAGTGGTTGCTCATTGAGCCATGGGGCACTGAGAAACTTTTGAAGTTAGGTTCTCAGTAACAGATAAGACTGACACAGAAATACTTTCTATTGAGAAAGTGATACCAATCTATTAACACAGGTCTAAAATCCTACACAGTTTTATTATTCTTTTCAATAATGAATATGTAGACTATACGTTTGCCTATGAATACCTAAGAGATTTAGGATGAGTATGACACAAAGAAATATTAATATACTTTTATCTAGCCAGTATAATCTAATAAGTCAGTATGCCTCGTGGGATGATAAAAACCATCTTCCACCAATCTCAATGTAATTTTTATTAAAAAAATTAAAGCAATCTAGATTTGGACTGGCAATTTCAGAGCTCCCGAATCTCAGGTAAATAAAGGAATTATGAACTGAATATTTCCAACTTGCAAAATATCTTTCTACTTTTTCAGCTATATATTTCAGCAGGACTTCTGTTTGAGAGCTGAAACTATTGGCTCTATTTAGAATCTGAGATTTGGGGTTCTCACACTTATAGCTAAATTTCAGGACATCTTTACAATAATAGGTCACCACCAAATTCCCAAAGGGAAAGCTGGCCAAGTAATGCCACCCATCACGGTGCTGAAAACTCAAAGCACTCACATTTTTTATGTGAATCTGCTCTCATTTCCCAGTTCTAGGGATTGTTGATTATGAGTTTATAATTTGTTAGAAAATCATCCACATGTTTTTGTTTTGTTTCCTTTTCAAATGTATGCTAGGGAAATTGATACAAGTATTATTTTAAGTTCACTTTTCTCTGCCTTTTTGTCTCATACTTAATTTTATATCCATGTCTCTCTTCTGTATCTCTGGCTCTTTTTTTAGTTATAATAACTACTTTATTGTCATCCCCCAAAACCAAGTTTTAAATTTACTTTTGTAACTAATTTTGGTTATTTTCTGCTCATAAATTTCAAGTTTATCTTAATAATATAATCAAATGTATGGATGTTTCATTGCTCTCTAAATTTTTATTTCATTTATTTTATTTTCATATTTAGTCTTCTTTAATACTAAAGGAATTTATGATTACGCATTTCTGTACACAGATTTTATTCTAACTTGTAGATTGTCCATACAGAGTAAGGCATTTTTCACACTTTTCAATTGATTTCCTTTTTGCTCTATGGATTATTTAGCTTGTTCTTAATATATAACTGCTAAAGACATGTTGGCCACCTTTTCATTACTTAGTCCCAATTCTATGATATTCTGATCAACTAATTTTGGCCTAGCCTATAATTTCTCCTTGTAATTAGTGGAGTTTGTTTGTAGACCAAAAGTAGTGTTTTCTGGGAGAAAAAAAATCCTTCTTACTTTGAATGATGCAAAGTTTTATATAATGTGTATTCAAGATTATTTCATTTTTAAAATTTTAATTATGATTTACCCTTGTTTATTTTTGCCCATTTATTATGCTCCAGACAGAAGGAAGAACTAATTAGTCTCCTATTTCATTTTTATTCACTTCTTGTATTTGATAGCTTTGGGCCAAATTATTTACTTGCTGTTTTGTTCAGTGCATACCATTCTATGAAGCTTTTTACTTTTTCATAAATTGCCAGATTTATTATTAAATGCATATTCTCTCATTTAATCTTTTATTTCTTAAATCTGAAATCTCTCCTTGTCAATATGATTTTACTTTTCCTATTTGCATTTTTCTTTATTTGTTACAAATGCTTCTTGTACATATAATTTGGGGAACATAACCTCTTGATCTCTATCTGTATTAGAAAATTCAGACTCTACATATTTAAATTAATAAATGGTAAGATTCACTTTCATTCATTTGACTTGCAATTTATTTCAGTCTTTGGTTGTTTTTATTTACTTTTCTTATTACTGTTCATTTTATTGTTAATCCATATTCAACTTATTTTCCTTTGATTACATTGGGAGTTCTCCATACTTTCCCTTGCAATATTGTCTCTCCTTCAGTTCCTGGGTCTATTGTTGTTTACATGCCAAATACCCTGTGTCCCTTATCTTAGCAATTTATCTTTTTTCTATTTGTTTCCCAACACCTTAATGCTTTTTCTTTTTACTGTAGTTTTTTAAAATTATACTTGATAGTCCAGATTGTTTTAGCGTTGATTATGTTGTTCTTCAATTTATTGAATTATTTGGGTACCCATACTCTTTTAAAGTCCTGCATAATCAGGCTGCACTTGAGTGTTGTTAAATGCCCACCTTCCTCTACAAATTACATCCCTGTCTGTACAAAGTGCCACAGTTACACGTGTCTAGTAGAATCCACTCGGAGCACAGCACAGCCCAGACCAGTTCTGATGATGTTGGCGACCAGTATTTATTATTTGCGGAATGGACAGGGTGGGGAGGAGCAGAACAGCAAGTACAAACAGCTAGGGTTCCCTGAGGTTAGGCTCCTGTTCCAGAGGGTGACGCTATATTACAATCAGGAACTATAGGTGCCATGGCAGAAAGGTGCCAGCACCCCTCTCAACCAGGGTTCAAATATTAATAGGACAAACATAACTAAATACCAAGCAGTATGTACAGAGAACAATAAAGGGAAAGATATTCAAAGTTAGGAAGAGGTGCAAGGCCTGCTGTAGACATCGTTCATTACCTCTTTTATAGGTGTTGAGAGCATTCTATTTTTTTAAATCCCATTTTAAAAAGCATGACAGGGTTCTGGATCTCCTCCAGGTGATCCTATCCCGCTGAGGCACATACTTTAATTGTGTCCTTTCGTAGCTATCCTGCCCTTTCCTAGCTAGGGAAGCAGTGAGAAGGATTGTAACCCATCTGTGCATCCAGTAGTGTAAATCTTCAAAAACTCTGTGATATATGTGTTCTTAGTGATTTTTCTCTTTGTAGATGTACTACAGTTTTTATAGAGATTCCCTAGGAATCCAGTTCAGTTGCTAACAGATGTGATCTTTAGGGAGAAACACTATGTTCTGGTATCCCAATTCTCCTTATGTTCTTCTTGGACAGAAAATAATACAGACTCCCTTCATTTCCTCTTGGCATCTGTGAGCACTGGAAGATAAAGAACAAGGGAGAGAGAGAAGTGATGCTGACCTTTCTTAAAGAATACCAGATACTTAAGGACTTGGTCACCCAACTCTTTGGTGTATTGACTGCTTCCTACTCTTCAGTTACGCCTCTCATAAGCCGGTTCAGACATTCATGGAGCCATTAGAATACACTTGATCTTAGCCAAAAGGCCGAGAGCGATGAGCCATTAGAATATACTCCTTCAAATCCTCAAGCCAAACCTTCCAAAGCACTTAATTTAAAGCTTCCACTTTTGCACTAAGGATGGAGGTGGGTAGAGACATGAGAAAATCTATATTCACTCTCTCTCTCTCTCTCTCTCTCTCTCTCTCTCTCTCTCTATATATATATATATATATATATATATATATATATATATATCAACAGGGCTACACATAGTATTTGTTCCATATATTTGGGTTGGACTGGACTGTTATAAAATTCTTGTTATAAAATTATTTATTGATATAAAGATATTTCTTATACATATGATTTTTCCTGGTTTTATTTATCTAGAAAACACAATCTAACACAAAGGCTAAAGTAACTTATTTTTTGAGGTAATATACAAAAAATAATGTTATTTCAGAAAAGTGTAAGGCCAATTTCATCTTTCTAATGACCATGTGATATAATTTTTGAAATGAGTTATATCTGCTAGAAGGAAATTGCCAGCAGTGTAAACTTTTATATGTTTACCTCAAGAACTTATACTTTTTAAATGGTATGGGTAGCATTTTTTATTCCAAATCTGAATTAGTTGGATGAGTTTTTAAATATTATTAACAAATATTACAGAGTATTCTTATTCTCATGATGACAAACTTTGTTTAGAGAAAAAAAAACAAAAGAGCTAAATGAAGAGTGCTAATAATAATTTTTCAAGTTCACAATGTGAAAAAGGACAATGTTCTTTGACTTTGAGGAAGATATTTTATCATTAAAAATCCAATTATTGAGGTGACAGACAATATGTCTTTCAGCTACTAATCTCTTCTTAATTATTTTAAATCTTGAATGTTAAGAAAGAAATTTAATTCTTTATAAAATGCAAATTACAACTTTAGCTTTTTATAAGAATTAAACACATTTCCCATCTATGTATAAGAAAGCACTTTATATTAAGAAGCAAATTTACTTCAAGAAGGTCCCCCGGCCAAGTCCAACTCAAGTCCATAAATCCAATGGTAGGCCATAAGTCCATCTTCAGACTCATATACTCGTAGGCAAATGGCACAAAAATCATGATTCAGGAAGCCAGAAGATCGCAGCCCACTAAGTGCAGTGGCCAGTGGATCCAAAGTCAGTGAAGACGTGGCTGGATGCCAACAGCTCTCAGAGTCAGCAGCAGTTCCTAGCTAGCAGGAAGGCAATAGAGTGGAGCAAGGGAGGCTCTCAGTTTCCCCTACTTATAAATTATGTATGTAGTTGCTTCTTTTCATTTTAAATTGTGGCCCATCAACAAATGAAAATATCGAATGCTTTCTCCCCACAGGTTTCTTCTATCTGCATAATTCTGGTTGGCTCTACTTTGAGAAGACAGCTCTTTCTTGTCCACATTTTAAGTGCCTTCTGACAGGAGGGTTCATCATCTCACACTCTCTCTGACAATGCTCTGCTTCTTTGTATGTGTTTTTCAGTACCTGATGTCTGTTGGAATCCATAAGGCTTTTAGTGGCTAATTCCTCCAAAACAAACAACCTATTTCTTCTTTGTAGTCTGTTCTTAGTCTGGAAGCTCCACTGAAACCTGTTCACTTTGGGTGACCTGATAGCATTTGAAATCCCAGTGACAGTAACATAGTATCCAGCATCATAGCAACCCACAAATCATCACAGTACAGCAAACTGACAGACAAGTGGTGGAGTAACATGTCCAAATGAAGAATACATTGCCTCCCAAATGCAAAGAGGTCCACCAGAGAGTGTGCCTCCTTGTTCACCTGAGTGTCCAGACTAAGACTAGACTCTTTAAAAGATGATAAAGAGAGATTATCCACTGACAACGTTTGAAAATCAGCACAACATTGTGGACTATGGTGCTGAAAATTGAGCCCAAAACAGACTGAGGAGGGACTACTTCCTCAAAATCGAGTGGATCTTAAAGAAGAGCATCAAGTATAACTTTGAGGACAATCATTTGGATTCAAATTGAGAGGTAACACCTGTAAACATCGCTTAACAATCCAAATTTTGAATGCATTAATCTATGCAAGTTGGAAATTGATAAAAATAGAATGTTTAAAAATTGATAACCTGGGCATTGGTCATCTGAAATGTATTGAAATTGGCCATCTTGATTCAGACAACAACATGATGACTATGACTGAATTAGAAGCTCAATTGGAATGGCATCATATTCATCTTCCAAAAGAGCATTGCAAAATCTATCTTGAAGTACAATGCTGTCTGCAACAGGGCAATACCTTTACACTCACAAAGAAACCCAATTACTATCATTATTCAAATTTATGCACCAACAACTAAAACTATTAATGAAGACATTGAACAACTCAACACAATACTTCAATCTGAAATTCAACAATCAAGCAGTCAGCATGCATTGATAAATATTTGTACGGCAATGTGACAGTTGGAAACAAAGAGGAAAGATAGGAAGTGAGAAAATAAAGTTTAGTAAATAGAAAATTATGGAGATCACATGATAAAGTTTTGTAAGACAAATGACTTTTTCATTATAAATAACTTTTGCAATAACATAAATAGCAACTGTACACATGGACTTTACCAGATGGTATACCCAGGAAATAAATTGACTATGTCTCTATAGACCCAATGGAGAAACTCACCATCACCAGTCAAAACAAGGGGAGGAGCTGAGTGTGGTGTAGATCAACAGTTGCTCAAACGCTAGTTCAGGTTGAAACTGGAGAAAAAAATTAGAAATCCATATGATCCAAACTCAATATTGAGCCTACACCACTCAATTTATAAAACATCTCAAGAACAGATTTGACAAATTGGACAGATCTGACATGTATTGGGATGGCATCAAAAATCTCATACATGAGGGAAATAAAAGTCATTCATAAGACAGGAATGGAAGAAAAGATCGAAGTGGATGTAAGAAGAGCCACTGAAACTTGCTTTTGAATATAGCTTAGCTAAAGCAAATCAAAGAATTGAAGAAGCAAAGGAGGTGTACAGAAAATCCCAGTGGTAATTCAAGAAGACAAAGTAGAGCGTTTCTTAATATGTGCAAAGACTTAGATTTAGAAAGGCAAAAATGAATACATTCATTCAGTTCAAGCCTAATTGAAGAAAAAATGTCAAACATTGAGTGGTAATATTGAATAATTATATTGTTTGATTTCCTGATTGCTTATTTTGCCCAATAATGGGCAAAATATTGATCAGTGCAGGAAAAATCAAAAGACCATAACATGATGAGGTAGTTCATTTATTGGGCCAGTCTGGCCAATAAACATATGTGGGATTAATTGAAGGGCGGAGAGATAAATTGCTCGGCAAACCTCACCTTTCTTGGTCTCTCACTCTTTGATCATCAGATCAGGGTGCGGCTGCCTTGCTTATTCTGTGCCTCAATTTGCAAGTTACACTACCTGTGGGACACCTAACACGTGGACTGTGTCACTGTAATTTGAGGTTCCTTCAAGACCTGCTTTGCCACACAATTGGAATTTACATCTCTTGAGCTGGGCACTAACTGTTGGTCACCTGGCTGACTGTTGGTGACTTGCTGGTATCACTTTTTTTTTTTTTTTGGAGCCATGGATATTTTACATAAAGCTCAAAAAAGTACACACACACACAAGAATGATAACTGTTTTAACTCACTAACATGAGCACTATGTGTTGTCTGAATGAGAACTGAGTTTAGACTGGAGCATTACTCATCTGTAACTGTGGCAAGAGGAGACACGTGACTCACTCTTGAGTGACACAGGATTTTCCAGATTGGATTTGCGGCTGACTATCAAGCAAAGTCAGAACACCAAATAGATTTGTTTCCCCCTGATCTTTGATAAGTAGAAAATTAGAACTTGGAGCCATTCGACAACAGAGGTATCTCTCTATTAGAAAAACCAACAAGTTCTTTAGAGTGTGGAGTATATTCCTACTTTGTCACAATTTGTGCTTTACTTTTGGGGACTTGCAGATGTTTAAATCATGGGATAAATCTAGAAGCAGTAGTGGGTAGGGAGTGTGTCTGTGGATTATTCATCAATGACTGTAAGGGATTGTCGTGGGGATATCTCAAACAAGGACTCATAGGCAACCTGGTTAAATCTCGTCATATGAAAGAAGAGGGTTGGTTCTGTTGACAGAAATGATTCAGTGGAATTCATGGCTTAAATGTCCCCAGGTTCCTCATTCTCACCCATATTTCCTCACCTCAAGTTTCAGGATCCCATTTCTTCCCAATCAATCCTTCACTTTCAGACTCCATTGGAGTTTGAAAAGTCATTGTGGTTATTCCAAGACCCTTGTGTTAAGTCTCTGGATTTGTTTTTCAACAGTATTGGCTTTGTTGCTACAAGAACTAAGGTGTTCTTAGGGCACAAGGGGAAGCTTTTAGGTATTTTATAGGGTCGCATTGAGTTGGAATTGATTCAGTAGGAGCGAGAGGGAAAATGTGGTACTTACGTTGTGACCTCCTGATAGGTTTGCCTCTTTGTCTATTGTAAGTGGGACCACGCAACCAGCTTCCCTTATCTTTACTTCTCCTCCTGACAAAATTGAAGGAAAATGTCAATCAAACACAGGATGAAATAAAGAGGATAGATGAAAAATCAGTGCATTTGAATGATGGTGCTGGCAAAGTATATTAAGTACTACAAACTGCTGGTGCAGCAAACAAATCTCTGCTAGATGAATTCAGTAAATGTTCCTTGGAAGGAAGGATGCCGAGACCTCATCTCACATGCTTGGGACACGTTATAATGAAAGACCAATCCCTGGAAAATCATGTCATTCTTGGTAAAGTAGAGGGTCTGTGAGAAGGAAGAGCATCAAGGACATGGTTTAACACAGTGGCTTAAACATGGACTCAAATCTAGCAACATTTGTGATGACAAAGGACGGGGCTGTGCTTCATTCTTGTGCTTAGTGTTGCTATGAATCAGAACCAATTCAAGGGCCCTTAACAACAACACAACAGCGAAAAACTACTGTATCTATGCATGTATAAGCTGAGTTTTTCAGCATATTTTTAATCCAGTTTTTGTGGTAAAATTAGGTGCCTCATCTGATATTCAGGTAGGCTTATGCTGGAGTATATACGGTAAGTAATATTTCTTTCTAATGCACCACAGGAAAAGCTTCTCTATTTATTTTGGTCTTCTTTAATATCATTAAACAATGTTTTCATTTTGTTTTGTTTCACTTTTCCACATATACATTGTAATTTTGGCTATATTTATTCTCAAATAATTTTTGAATGATGCTATTGTAAGTAGAACTAACTTCTTAATTTTCATATTTTTCATTGTTGGCTTACAAAAATACAATATTTCTGGAATAATTTGTTTTAATATTTTAGTAGTTAATACAATTAGAGCCCAGATCTTGATTTCTAATAACTTTCTTCAATAAAAGATACCAAGACACTTCACATACATCAAAGACTGATTGGGGGAGGACATACACAAGAAGGGTCTGGAGAAACTTTATAGTAAAAAATTAAGAAAGTTTTTAAAATCAAAGTTTAACATCCTACTTAAAATGTAGGAAGAGTTGTATAATTATGTATGCTCAGGTTAAATTTTCATGCTAAAAATAAATATTTTACAACCATTCAACATGCATCTGTGCTCTACTATTTTCTACTCTCTCTTTTAAATTGGAGTAAACAAACCTCCAGGTGAGAAAAAAAATCATACAGAACCCTGCAAATGGTAATATATTTTTTAAAATTATTAAACAAGTTTAAATGTCTGCCCATATCTCATCAACAATTCTCTAATTCATGGTGCATTATTCTGAATATTTCACCTTTTTATATATTCATTCAAGGAAAAATAGGCTCTGCTTTTCCTTCCTGGCTACTTCAGTTCCATATCCTGGAAAAGAAAGAGCCTCTCTTGGCTGCAAGATGCCTAAAACAACAAACCGTAAGACCCGAAGTTCACCTTTCCTACCTACCACTTACAGCTATTTCTGAAATTTAGTGTAGTTGGTGTACAATGAAAGTATTCAGAAGAAAGAGATAAGGGAGTCAAATGATAGGAGCTTGTTACAAGTAATGGACTATGTGCTTACAGATTAGGATACAATTTATGAGAAAAAGAAAATGACAATGAAAACGAGATGTCTAAACGAATAAAACCTACAAGTAATGTGCCCCAGTAGAGAAAAAAATAGAGGAAAATAATGATTGCTTTATTATATGCTGTTGAAGGAAAAGTGATAAAAATGTGAATTGAGGCTACAATTTCTGATGAGATGTTCAGGAGACTTACCCAACAGAGAGTGTTACCACTTTTTGATTTCATTTATTTGGAAGTTTTTCAAATCAGGATCATTTTATCATAAGTTAGAGCTCAAAGTACAATCAGAAAGAAATTATGATTTATTTTAAATACTCTGAAGACTTCAAATCATATGCAAAGGGCTTCAAGAAGTTCATGGAAATATTCTGTTCTTTTCGTTCCATTTTCACCCCCACGGATGTTGGAAGCCTTCTTGTATACTTTCAGAGTAGCAGTAGAGTGGACGTGTGTCAGCATTTCTTCTTTTACAGGAGAACACATAAAGTGCCAGTAATTTGTGTACCCCAGTCACATCTTGGATGTGAAGGGAGATAGAACAGGTCATATCAATGCCTACATGCTTAGGATCTCAGAGCACTCCATCCTATTTCCCAGTTATCATCACCTCCATTTTCTGGGCATGAAGGATTCTCTAAATCAACATTATGCAGGACAGTCAGAGGTTTCAGAGCCTGATTTCCAACCAATATCCCCTAACCAATGAGTGAACAGTTATTATGTGAAAACAAATCTTGACCTTTGAGTTGTGAAACATTAAAAATACTACAGTAGTTTCCACATTTCCACAGGGAAAATATACTTCAGGCCCCCACAGGAATAAAATCTAATAACAGATATTTTATTGATTTCTTTCTCTCCCATTCCTTTTCTGTCTCATGTTTTATTTTGTTTTTAAACTGGGGATTTAAGAGAAGGGTGGAATGTAACACTTCACTGGTGTTTCCTGGACCATCACCTGGTCAATCAATTATTTAACCAGTTGCAGAAGGAATCAGCTAACATGTTATTTGACAATTTTATTGAGAACATATTTATTTTTCTGTGGTCTTCTTGTTTCTCCTTGCATTGCCTCTCTGGGATATTGCAGGAGGTGAGTGGATGAAAGCAGGACATTTATATAGTTCTAAATATATGCATATACATATGTAAAATTATTTTTATATAATGAAAGGGAAATAGATCTATGTACATATATTGATATATTCAATATTAGGGAGCAGATGAACATTGGGTGTCTATTCAAGTACTCCTTCAACACAAGAACATGTTGTTCTACAACCTGGCATTTGTGATGCTCATATTCTTGACATGATCGCTGAAGATTATATGGGAACTTAAGCGAATGTAGTGAAGAAAGCTGATGGTGCCTTGCTATCGAAAGATATAGAGTCTAGGGTCTTAAAATCGCACCAGCCTGTATGATCTACAAATGACAAGTCATATCAATGTGAGTGAAGGGGAGAGCAGAATGGAGATCCAAAGTGCATCTGTATACAATTGGACTTCCCTTTATAGAAGATTCACAATGAAGAGATGAGCCAGTCAGTGTGCAGTAGAGCAATGATGAAACATACAAATTTCTTCTAGTTATTTAATGCCCCCCCCCCACTATCATGACCCCAATTCTACCTTACAAACCCAGCTAGACCAGAACAAATACAAAAGGACGGATAAGAGCTGGAAACACAGAGAAACCAGGGAAACACAGGGAAACCAGGACAGATAAACTCCTCAGGACCAACAATAAGAGTAGTGATACCAGAAGGGGAAGGGGAAGGTGGGGGAGGAGAAAAGGGGGAAAGGAGGAAATGAGGTAAGGGGAAAGGGAAGTGGAAGGAGGGAAGGGGAAGGTAGGGGGATAAAGGGGAATTAATCACAATTATCTACATATAAACCCCTCTCAGGGGGATGGACAACAGAAAAGTGGGTAAGGGAACACAGTGAACACACTGACCACTGTAAGACATGAAAAAAAATAATTGATATGTTTTCAATGGTTCATAAGAGAGGGAGGGTGGGAGGGGGGAGAAAAAATAAGGACCTGATACCAAGAGCTCAAGTAGAAAGAAAATGTTTTGAAAATGATGATGGCAGCTGAGTTAGCTGATGGCACATGTGGGGTTAATTGAAGGGCAGAGTGATAAATGTCTCAGTGAGCCCCACCTTTCTAGTTCTCCGGTTTCTTGTTTTCTGATGGTCACATCAGGGTGCAGCTGCTTTAGCCAGTTCCCTGCTCCCAATAAAATGATAAAAAGGGAAAGCGGTTTTATTGCCTTTCTTTTGCTCTCAAACGACTTCAATCCTTAAGATTTCTGAACATGATCTTCCAATTAAAAATTATATTTTAAAACACATAATTGCATTAATGAAAATTTCCTTTATGACGAATCCTAAGCAGCACTCCAAACAATGTATTGCCATTGAGTCCATCTCAGCTCACAGTGACCCTCTCAGACAGAGCAGTGCTGGCCCTGTGCTTTTCTGATATTGTTACACTTCACTGGGAGAGAAGGCCTTATCTTCCTCCCTGGAGCAAGCATCTGGTAGATTTGAACTGCTGACCTCATGCCTATTAAGCTACAAGTGTTCCTCTTGCCACCAAGGCTCCAAAATAATTTCTTAACTATCTTTAGACATATTTTGATTGACTTCATCTCTAATTTTAAGATACAGACCAGGCATATGTTATTTATATTTTGTTCCTTTGATTCAGTGACTTGATTTAAGTATAGGTAATACTTCCATTAAAATAATATACTACTTGTATTTGCTTCATTCATGTTAAAAATTCTTAGGGGTTGTCTAATAAAATTGAAATACATGTTGAAATTATTTTCACATGATATGTATTCGTTTGTCTGCAAATAATAACAAAAGGGAGATAATGGTGTATAAAATAACAAAAATGCCATGTTTTTCTATATACTGTAAACTAAACTCTAGCATTTAAAATCTTATTCTATAAAAAATATATCTAGTATGTATAAAAACAAATTTTGAGGGAAAATCAATTATCTGAGTGGTATACAAAAGAATTTATTTTAAATAAAGGATATATTTGCATAATTACTATTTTCCTATAAATACAGGTGGGCTATCCCAATCAGACCAGTCAAAACCTATCACTCCATTAGTTTGTATCTCCATGGCATGTTGTGGAATCTGCATACATAAGTAAGTAATACATAAGTAATCTGCATACATTTACTTATGACATAATATCAATCACAACTAGCTATATAGAAAATTTATTGAGAAACACAATACAAAGGTCAGGGGAGTAGAAGAAGTTGTGGGATTCAAACAATTTAACAACTGGTTAGTTATATTAATTAATGTTGTAAATATTAAAAGATAATACCAAAAGGTAGTTTATTATTTCATACAGAAAATACTTAAATAAAGAGAGTAAAAGAGATACACTAATTATAAGGATGTTTTAAAATATTAATGAAAAAATATTAAATAATACCTGGCAAAGATAACAAAAATATTAAATTATTTCCATATTGTTCTTGATAAACTTCCTCACATGCAATCTTCTTCACTTTTATGTGAGTATTGTTGGCTGTGTGATTTATCCTTAACTATCTTTTCACTGTAAGAGTAAGATCCCATTATTTTAGAAGTAGGCCAATTAGGCAAGAGTTGTATTTTATATATCAGAAATAGATATGCTATTTCTCTTCTCTGAACATGTTCATATTTGAAAAACCCTTTTCCACTTCTGCTGAACTTAAAGCAACTGTTCTGAGAATATTTACAGCTCGTTGAACACTTTCAGGAATTCCATAATTCTCTCGTAATATCTTGTGGGAATTTGGTGTGTAACACAAAGCTGAAAGGAATGTGAGTGTGCCACCTTCTGGTGGTTGAGCATTTTTTCTCTTCACATTCTACATTGTTTACTGAAGTAACAACACAAGAAAATTAAAGAACAAGGAAAAACTTAAAGAATACACTGTAAGACACCCAATCCTGTGGAAGACCCTTGCTGACTCATTATGGCCAGAAAACCAGCATCCACCAAGCACAAACAGGAGAACACCATATAGTCCAACTCCAACCAGAAGCCAATGAGCCAATAACAATCGCCAAGATAACATAGTCACAGAGGTAAAAGAAGGCAATAAAGAGGCCCCACAAAGACACAGCACAGAGATAAGAAGGGTGATAGGAAAGCACACCCCCCAAAATGCTGAGATGTCAGCAATGAAGCCACAATTTGTGATAATAACTAAATGACAGCAGTCTTAACTCGTATACTAAAACAAAAAGGGTTGCATACTGGCTTAGAAAACATAACCCATAGATCTGTTGCCTGCAGGAAACACATCTTAAACTCGCAGACAAGAATAAATAAGAATAAAAGACTAGAGGAAGATACACCAAGCAAATGGCAACTCAAAAAAAGCAGGAGTATGTTAGACAGGTTCTCTAGAGAAATGGTAACAATTATATAGATAGATAGATAGATAGATAGATAGATAGATAGATAGATAGATAGATAGATAACATAAGAAATAAACAGTTAAATAAATTATAAAGCAGTACAAATGGTTTGGTGAAACTCCTCCCATGAGAAAGTTGTGAGATACTGGCAGTCCTTCAAGTCTTGAGGGCCACTGTATAATCCTCTGTAGAACAATTCAGGTTATCTGGACACAGGCAGCAAACAGTAAGGCAGGTCACCAACAGTCAGCCAGATTACAGGGTCCAACAGTCCCCAGCTCAAGAGATGTAAGTTCCAATTGTGTGGCAAAGCAGGTCTTGAAGGTCCATGGCTTAGGTGTCGCACAGGTAGTATAGCTTGCAAATTGAGGCACAGAACAAGCAAGGCAATGGCACACTGGTCTGATGATCAAAGAGCAAGAGACAAGAAAGCGAGGTTCACCGAGCCGAGCCATTTATCTCTCTGCCCTTTAATGAATCCCATTGGTTTGTTGGCACGCTAAAACTACCTAACACTCAGGAGTCACAATCCTAATCTCAGACAAAATTGACCTCAAGGTTCAAACCATAAAAGGAGATAAGGAGGGGCACTGTATAATGAACAAAGGATCACTTTACCAGGAACCAGTAAGCATAATACATAGTATGCGCCAAATGAGAGACCCGCAAAATTTGTCTAACTATTCAAAACATGAAAAAAAGATCACTTATTCAGCAATTATAATAGGGGACTATAATATACCGGTTTCAGAGATAAATAGATCATTGGGAAGGAAACTCAACAAAGAGACTATAGAGCTAAACACTACAAGTAGACAACTAGATCTGATAGACATATTTAGAGCTTTCCATTCAAATGCAAAATAAATTCACATTCTTCTCAAGTACACATGGTTCATTTTCAAAAATAGACCAAATGCTGGGACACAGGTCAAGCCTCAGTAATTTCAAACATAATAGAGATAATACCAACATCCTTCTGAGATCACCATGCTATAAAGCTGGTGATCAATGAAAGGATAACCAGAAAAACAAGGGCAAACAATGGGAGGATGAATAATGATCTTCTGCAACATGAGTGGGTAGTGACCCTAATTAGAGAGATCAGTAAGTTTCTAGAATCTAATGAGAATTGGAATACAAAGTATCAAAACCAATGGGATATGGTGAAAGCAGTCATCAGAGGTAGTTTGATACCAATAAAGGCATAAATGAAATAGGAAGAGAGACTTATGAAGGATACACTTTCACAAAACCTCCAGCAACTAGAAAAGAGTCAACAGAACAATACCTCCAATAGCAAAAGAAAAGAAATAATAAAAATCAGGGAAGAGTTGAACCACTGGGAAGACAAAAGAACAATGCAGATGATTAATGCAGTTAAAATCTCTTTCTTTGAAAGGATCAACGGAATCAACAGACTACTAGAAAACCTAACCAAAGAAAGGAAAGAGTAAACCATGATAGCCAGGATGAGGAATGAAATAGGGAAATCACAATAGACCCTAGTGAGATTAAAAAGATAATTACAAAGTACTATGAATGTCTGTACTTTAATGAATTCACCAATGTGGAAGACATGGACAAACACTTGGAAAAACAATCCTTCCCTAGACTATCTAAGATAGATGTCATGAACCTAAACAAACCCATTAAAGAAGAAATAGATATGGTTATCAATAAGACATCAACAAAAAAAGCTCCCAGACCAGACGGCTTCACAGGAGAATTCTACAAAGCATTCAGGGAAGAGGTGACATTGATCCTCCAAAAAGTATTCCAGAATGTAGAAAAGGATGGCAAGTTCCAAAACTCATTTTATGAAACCAGTATAACTTTGATACCCAAACAGTGCCAGGATCCCACAGGAATAGTGAAGTGTAGACCAAAATCTCTAATGCAAAAATCTTCAACAAGGTGTTGGCCAATAGGATACAAAAGAATACAAGATATTGGTCAATAGAATACAATAGATTACAAAAATGCATCACCTATCATGATCAGGTGGGATTCATCCCAGGAATTCAAGGATGATTTCACATCTGAAAATCCATCAATATTATACACCACATTGATAATAAAAAGTATAAGAACCACTTGATGATATCTATAGATGCAGAAAAAGCATTTGACAACATTCAACACCCATTCCTAATTAAGATGATCAAGAGAATAGGAATGGAAGGTTAATTCTTCAAGGTAATACAAGCTATGAAAAGCTGACAGCTAACATAAAAATTGATGAAAAAAGCCAAAATCAATCCCACTGAAAAAGGGGACCAGATAAGGAAGTCCCTTGTCCCCACTTCTATTCAATATCCTACTGGAGGTCCTAGCTAATAACATAAGACAATGGAAGGACATCAGAGGTATCCAGCTGGGAGAGGAGATGAAATTATTATTATTTGCAGATGACATGATTCTGTGCATTGAAAAATTCCAAAAAGCTCCACACTGGAGTACTGACAGCGATAGAAGAATATGGAAGAGTGGTTGGATACAAGAGCAACAAACAGAAGATGATTGGTTTGTTATGTACAGCAGACAAGATCATGGAAGAAGAGATCAAGAAGGCAGTATCCTTCACCATAGCCAAGAATAAATCGAAATATCTAGGGATTTATTTGACAAAACAACAAAAGATCTATAAAAGGAAAATTAAAATACTCTACTACAAGAAACCAAAAGTGACCTCAACAAATGGAGGAATATCCCATGATCATGGGTCAGAAGACTCAATATAATAAATCTGTCTATCCTACACAGGGCACTTTATAAATTTAATGCTATCCCAATTCAAATACCAACAATCTTCAAAGAATTGGAAAAGCTGACCACCAATTTCATATGGACAGGGAAGGAACCCAGAATTAGCAGAGAACACCTCAAGAAGGATAAAGTTGAAGGGCTCATTTATCTGACTTTCATACCTCAATAGTTAAAACAGCCTGCTACTGGCCTAATGACAGATAAACGGGCCAATGCAAAAGAACAGAAAACCCAGAAATAAAACCATCAGCATATAGACAACTGATCTTTTACAAGGACCCCAAAAGCATCAAGTGGGAGGGTGACGCTCTATTTAAAAAGTGTGCTGGAAACAAAGGAAAATGTAGAAAAATGAAAAAAGATGTCTACCTTACCCCATGCACAAGAATAAACTCAAGGTGTAACACAGGCCCAGAAGTAAAACGCCAAACCATCAGGACCATTAGCAAAGGAATCAGGACAAACATAATAACTTTGGCCCAGGAAATACAATGGCCAACAGCAATAGGGCAGGTTGCACACAGAGGGGAACCTGAAATCGACAAGTGGAATTTACTAAGGATAAGACACCTGTGTGCATCAAAAGACTTCACCAAGAGGGTAAAAAGGCAACCCACAGACTGGGAGAGGATTTTCAGCAATGACATAACAGACAAAGGGCTTATTACATAAATCTACAATACCCTCCTTGCCTGCAAAAAGAGGAAAACAGTTAACCCCTTGAAGAAGTGGGCAAAAGAACTGAAAAGAAGTTTCACTAGGGAGGAGACCCATATGGCCAATAAACATTTGAGAAAATGCTCCTGATCATTAGCCATCAGAGAAATTCAAATCAAAACAACCATGAGATATCATCTAACACCTTTGAAGCTAGCCCAAACCAGAAAATCAGAGAGTAAAAAATGTTGGAGGGGATGTGTGAGATAGGAACTGACCTACATTGTTGGTGATCTTGTTGATATGTACAGTCAGTATGGAAAGCGATGTGGCGGTACTTTAAAAAAAATAGAACTTGAGCTACCTTATGACCACCTATGCCTCTATTGGGCATACACCTAGAAGAGGTAAGAAATAAATCACAGCCAGTCATATGCGATCCAATATTTATTGTGGCGCAATTCACCATCACAGAGTTGGAAACAACCCAAATTCCCATCGGTAGACAAGTGGGTTAGTAAACTCTGGCACATACATACAATGGAGCACTTTGCATCACTAAAAAGCACTGATGAGCAAATGAAACATGTCTTTTCAGGGGAAGAGTTGGAGGAAATTATGTTAAGCGAAGACTGTCAATCACAAAAGGAGAAGTAAAGCATGAGTCCCTTGAGGTAAGTGTAATCAGCATGGTAGGTATAGAAGAGAAGGCACCTATATCACAACATTCGGGTTGAGATACAGAGAGTTTGGAGAAAGTTAGACCAAACCCAAGAAGGCATATGCTGGTTCAACACAAAAATGGGAAAGGAGGGAAAGGGGAGGAAGAAAAGGGTGGTGGTGAAAGTGAAATGATGAGGCAGGGAGCAGAGCACTAACCCAACCAGGGGGAGAGTGCTGGTCTTGTCTCCACAGCATTGAGAGTGTACATGCAGACCCTTCAACCGTGCACCAAACCATGAGGACAACATGGCCACATGGAAGAATGCATGAAAACAGAGAGCTATAGGGTTGGCCCAACCAGCATCAAACTGCACCCTCCTTAGAAATAGGTGTGACTAAACCTACAGGTTGGGAAGAGGGGCCAGCATACCACACCCACACAGAAGCAGACCAGGAAGGAAGAAGAGAAAGAGAGAGCCAGATTGGACCCCACGCTGGCACACAGGCCTTGAGGATGATGTCCCTGCGGGGAGCTACTGCTAATGGGACACAGAGGGGACTGGGCAGCCAACAACAGCATGTGTCATGTTGTCCCCTTACTGGAGCAGACTGCAACAGAGGGCATTTCTAGGGTGACATGGTGGGGAGGTAGTGCTGTCTGAACCCCCCACAGCAGAGGGAACCAAGAATGGAACAGACCATATCAGCAGCTGGAGCAAAGAAAAGCTACCAAGCCCCAGAGGAGCCCCCAAAAGGAACTCCAGGCTGGGAGGGGCAGCTCCTGGACAGGCATGAAGGCCAGCAAACAGATCCGGGATTTTTGTATATTTCTTCTCTTTTTCCTCCCTCCCTTTTCTTTTTCTTCATGCTTCTTTATCTTTTCTCATTTCAATATTTTTTAATGAGTTTAGGCTATCATAGTCAGTATGCCTACTTATATAACAGGCATGTGAAGCATACCTGAAGAGAAAGCAGTGCGACGGGGAGACCTTGGGGATGATGGTGGTGGGGGGAGTGGTGAGCAGGCAGCACCATAGACGGGAACAACTAGGGTATTAGAGTCTATAAAAAGGAGGAGATAGGAGTGGGGGTTGGTTGTCAAAGCAACAGCAAACTAGCCAAGAAGAGGTACCAAGAAGAGGTAATAAGAGGAAAGTGACAGTGGGGCAGGAGGAAGGTACAAGGAAACAGAAAAGACCTAGGAAGCAAAGGAATGAATACAGGTATAAACATAGCGGTGAATGTATGTAAATAGAGGTATTGGGCTATGTACATATATTTATATGCAGTACACTGAGGCAGGGGATGGACTTTGGGCCTCTGCTCATGCCCTCCCTCAATACAAAAACACTTTGTCCTAACAAATCGGCAGTCCGAGATGTTTACCCTCTGACAATCCCTGAAGACAAAACGGTGCATAAGCAAATATGGTGAAGAAGGTTGATGGTGTCCAGCCATTAAAAGATATAGCATCTGGAGTCTTAAAGGCTTGAAGTTACACAAGCTGCCATTCAGCAGAGTAGCAACAAGTTCACATGGAAGAAGCACACTGCTGGTGCGATTATAAGGAGTCATAGGGACCAGGTAACAGGCATCAGCAGACACATAGCAAACAAACAAACAAGAACATATTGTTGATAAGGAGGGGGTTTGGAGCAGAGATCCAAAGCCCATCGTTAGACAATGTAACAATGTCCCCACAGAGGGGCTACAGGGAAGGGATAAGTCACCAGGTGCAGTAAAGCATCAATGAAACACGCTATATTCTTCCTCTGGTTCCTTTAGGCTTTCTCACCCACAATACCATGACCCTGGTGCTGCTGCTCAATTCAGACTAGACTGGAACATGGGCACAGGTATAGATAAGAGATGGGAGCTCCCGGCACAGAATCTAGGTACAGGAGTGGGAATAGTGATACCAGAAGGGTCGGGGGAAGAAGGGGAGAGGAAGTGAGAAGGGGGGAACCAATTGCAATGAATGACATATAACCATACACCCCTCTCCAAGACGAACAACAGAAAACTTGGGGGAAGGGAGACAGTGGTCAGTGTGAGGTACGAAAATAATAACAGTGTACAATCTATCAAGGGGTTATGAGGGTGGCAGGGAGGAGCGGGGTAAAAAAGGAGGAGCTGATACCAATGGCCCAATAGAAAGTAAATGTCTAGAAAAGAATGAAGACAACATACATACAAATTTGCCTGATGCAAGCAATGTATGGATTGTGACGAGTTGTAAGAGTCCCCAATAAAATGATTTTTAATAAAAAATAAAAGAAAAGAAAATTTAAAAAGAAAAGGTAGTTTTTCATTAAAAGTATAATGAGTTCTGTGAGATGAATAAATAGATATTACAAGCAGAGTTGTGTCTAGTTTTTTATACTTATGAATGGAATGAACATTACTACTGATGCTTAACATATGTTGTCATACAGATAAATGTTTAAAAAAATTAAGATATGTAAATTTGTGAATTCTACTTTGGGCAGTTGCCCATCCACTCACCTTAGGATAACCCTAATTACAAATGCCACTTTAACAGCCAGTTCACAGAAGTAAACAGAAAAGTAGGTATTGGTTCTGCTAAATGGGTGCAAGGTGGCTGAATCCCATCACTGAGTTGAACTGATTTTAGAAGTGATTACATTCAATATTTAAATGCTTGTGCATGAGCAGCAGCTTTCCATTTCTGAATTCTAATTTATTTTCCCAGTTTTACTGACATATGATTCACATGCAATTCAATAGTTCAGTCACATCATGAAGAGTTGTATGATCATCACTACAGTTTTAAAACATGCTCTTTAAATTTGTACTCATTGTTAGTAGTTCCCATTTCCCCCAATCTCCCCTGACATGCCCCAAGGTACCATTAATCCATGTACTGTCTCTATAGATTTAACTATCCTGTATTTCATATACAGAAAAGCATTAAAAAGCAAACAAACAATAACAAAGTAAAACATAACATCTTCAATTGAAAAGAAAGCACAAAATAGTAAAAACTAGAATTAAATTTAAATGAATCATAAGGAATATCAAATAATGGAGTGTTAAATTTTAACCTAACTGCATCTACAACAATCTGCTTTTCAATGAATTCTTCATGTTAGCAATAAAATTCACATCCCTGTTTCTTGGTCAGAAGGCATTTTTGAGGGTATTAATCAACCTGTTTTTCCTTTCACTTAAAAAAATAGAACAACTTTGAAATATATCTAAGGGAGATCAAATAATAAGATATGGAATTGTGACCTAACTACTCTGCCATTATCAACTTTACAATGCTGTCTGACACTAGAGCTATTCGCTAACCACTGTTGCTTGTGTAAATATTGTCTCGCCACTTAAGAATTTAATCGGACAAATCAACAATTCATGTATTGTGGTTCATAGTTGGCCTACACTCATGCGATTTCCTTTCCTCAACAGTATTTTAATTTCTAAATCATCGGCTAAACTAAAGACACCAACAATGTGTAGTGGTTATGCATTGGATTGCTACCTGCAAGTTTAGCAATTTGAGACCATCAACCAGCTCTGCAGAGCAATAATGGGGCTTTGCACTCCTGTGAAATTTGCAGGTTACACACTGGGATAGTTCTACCATACGTTGTATGGTCTTTGTAAGTTAGTATTGACTTGGTGCCAGAAGAATTGATACCCCAGGTAGATGATAGATAATATTCTTTAATATAAATTGACAATGTTATCTCTAAGGTGAACCAGAGACATATGTAAAGCATAGATGTAAAGAATTGATTCTGGGCTTGCACTAAGTTCTAGTTCCATCTAAGACATATTAGTTATTATGATACAGCTCTAGTTGATGCTCCACCTCACCAAGAGATCAGCAAAGATGTGGGTGCTGAAGCAAAGTGTGGTGAAGTAGCTTTTAAGACTCCAGACACTATTATTTTTGATCGCCAGCCACCCTCTTTTTTTTCACCCCTTCTTTCTGTAACACCCATATCTTAAGTGATCATTTCATGGAGGTATTGAGTAAAGCCAAATCATAAGAACAAAATGTTCTTGGGTTGGGACTGGAATTAATTGGGAGCCCACAGTCCAGTTATTTGTCCAGGGATTATGTAGGACTCTCTGTTTATCCTTTTTTATCAACATTTTCTCCTCAAAGAAAAATTATCCTGTTATATGTTTATTGCCCTTGTTTTGTTGACAGTAGGGTGCTGGAAGTAGGAAGAAATTTCAAAATATCTAGTTACAAAGTACAAATGAGTCAGAATCAGAAAAGCCTACAACAACTGGGGGGTGGGGGGGTGGGGGCTCTTATTAGAAATCCACCCAAAGAACATGAGCGTAGTAAGATATTAGTGAACCAGAGATAGAGATTTTAAGATTAGAAACAGAAAGACCTTAAATATAAATACTCTCAAGACAGTAGACCTCAAATAGAAATACTCTCATAGGACATGCTAGAAGAATGCGGCTAGGAGCTGAAATAGCCACCAAGTGATCATCTCTTCTGTAGGAATTACAAATGAGAGCAAGGCTAATTGTCAGACGCCAGAATACAATGGTTCCAACAAAATGAATTAATTTCATTTCCACTAATAATCTTAGATATTTGATTGATAAGCTCCTTCCCAGGATAACTCTCAGGTACCGAGGTTAGAGAATAAGTTCTCTCTTCAGTGGAGCTGCTAGGCTTGAACTGCCAACCTTGTGGTTCACAGCCTAACACTTATCCCACTGCCCCATCAGGGCTGCTGAGAATAAGCTCTCTCATCCTCACTGTGTAACCCCCAATAGTCAGAGGAAGCACTAGTCCAGAAAGAATATCCCTTAAAGTTGTGAGATGAAAGTTGAAGTAGTTATTTCCATGTTTAATATACTGAGGCAATCTTAGTCATAAAGGATCCCATTTCTAGGAAGAAGAGGAAGACATCATTTGAGAAGCTACCAAGAATGATTACCTCACTATTCAAAGTAGTAATAAGATAGACTTTTTCATTATGGGAAGAAAATTTAAACCTAACACCACTGTATGAGACAGATTATAGAGATTGCGGAGCAAGAAAAAGAGATCTTAGCAAGGAAAAGATGTACCAAAAGGTTAAAGAGCCACCATAAAAGCCAATGTTTAGTGATGGTAATCAGAAACAGAAATGTATCATGAGTAAATAAATATCAGGGTTAAGAGCTTAATCCTTCAATACTTTTTCTGCAAGATATTGTCTCCCTGATTTTATCATGTATACAAAGAATTGTACATTCCTAAAGCATTTACATTTATAATGGCATTATCTTTTATATAACTATTAATGTTACCTTTTGTCCTAGCTATTTACTCATTCACTGAAAGAATTATTGGTCTAAATTGACAATAGATATTGTTCACATGGATACAAATGGTCTTTGAGGCTCAATTAGGCAAGCCTCAATTAACTAATTAACAGGTAAGACCTCTTAAACAAGTCAGTCTCTTCCCAAATTCTCTTTACAGTGATTCTTAAATAACTTCATTCTATAGAGGCGATTTCATTATTTGTGTTGAAGAGGGAAAATTTAGGAATTTCAAGTAATCAATATATAAAAATGTTACTACAAAAACAAAATGAGACACAAGCAGCTCTCACTACCTTGACAGGCAAGATATCATCATAAGCCATTTTCTTCTTACCTCATATGTCAAAGTAATATCAATACATGTTTATATAAGAGGGTACCCACCAAAAGAACAGAATTTCTTTTCAAAGCTACCTATTTAAATTTTTTTACAGAACAAACTTATCACATTCAAAGTACTCTCCATTACACTTAATACATTTGTCAAAACTTCAGTTCCATCCTTGAAAACACTGGCCAAACTCCTGTTTGGACAGCTGACTTAACCTCCCTTGTTCCTTCCTCCAACTGCTGCCCTTTTATGTCCTTCTTTATTTGTGGAAACAAAAAGAGGTCACATGGAGTGAGGTCACGGAAAAAAGGTGTGTGGGCCAGAGAGGCTTACTGCTTTGTTTTTTGCCCCAAACTGGCAAACTGACAGGGCTGTGTAATAGTGGCAAAAACCAGTCCCCAGTCTACCAAAAATCAGGTACTTTGTCACACACTGTTACACAATCTTTTAAGAAGGTCTAAAAAGAAAGCTTTATTAGCAATCTGACCTGGTGGAATGAACTTCAAATGCACTATTCTCCTGAGAGAGAGAGAGAGAGAGAGAGAGAGAGAGAGAGAGAGAGAGAGAGAGAGAGAGAGAGAGAGAGAAAGAGAAAGAAAGAAAAGATCATAGCCTTGATTTTTTATTTCACTTGACAAACTTTTTTGGGCGAGGTGACCATGGAGTCTTCCACTGGCTTGATTAATGTTTGCTTTCGGGGTTGTAAAAAAAGCATCATGTCTCCTCACCAGTAATGACCTTGGAAGAAGTCTGGGACAATTTGGAGCTGTTCTTTCAAAGCAGGGCATGTTCCACTTAGCACCGTTTTTACTGGTCAGTCAGAACCCAAGGCACAAATTTGGCAGTGACTCTACTCATTCCCAAACTTTCTGCTAAAATTCACTGAAACAAACTCCAATAGAGGCCAGATAAACTCTATCTCTTCAATGGCTCATCGTCGGTCTTCAAGGATAAGTGCACGGATTTTGTTGACAATTTTATCTGTTATTGAAGCTGATGAATGTCCAGAATGACATATTTGAAAGGACAAACCACTTGTATACTGAATGTTTCCCATAGTGCTGTCCTTATAAGCTGTGTTCAACATCACAGCGGTCTCTGTGGCATTTTTGCAGAGCAGGAAACAAAATTTCACAGCTGTACCCTGTTTTCTTAAATAGGCCATCACACACAAAAAAACAAGGATCATGTGAAATTTCTTTTATGAAAAAATTCAGTTTGACCAGAAAGAACCTTCCCAGGTGATGCCACTAGGTTCACTAACCCAGAGAGGGTTGCTGGATCAGAGCATTTTTCCTATGGGGATGGGGTGGGGTGGGTAAACTCTCATAAACTTGTCTGTATGCTACAATTTTCTCTGATGTCACTAAGATTTAACTTTCTCTAAGCTTCTCAAATGCTAGATACATTCCTCTTTAATCAAGAATAAATTTCTCATGAAATTCTAATATTGTGCTGGAATTTCTGATTTTCTTCCAATCATAAACTTTGGAAATATGTTTTCATTATAAGGAGCTAATGTTACAATGCAGAATGCATATTTATTTAAGCACTTTGATTTTGAGATGCAAAAATAAAGCAGCTTTAATATCAAGGCCAAGAAATATGAACACATACAATGAAAATGCATTAAACTTGATGAATACATTCATGAAATTAGTGTAATATATGTTTGAATAGTTAGCTACCTTGACAAAACCTTTAGCATGCTGTACATCGTTAGTGTTCAAATTAGAACCATAGCAGACTTATGTAACAGATACCTGATCTTTTCTACTCCAGGGGATTAGATATGTATGCATGAAAAGGACCTAACAAGCTATTCCCCAAAACTTGAGGTTTAGATTACTAATCAATTTCCATATTAATTTAATATACGCTTAGAGTTTTAGATGTTATGCCAGTAGCAGTGTTTCACGTTTTTGAAATTTTAACATATATTAAAGTGCTTTTATGTGAAGACTTCTTGTTACATGTAATTATACCACTCTCCAAGATTTTCAATCATTTTTTCCAAAGACTATTCTTCTTTTGTTTATCTGCTTGCTTTTTTAAAAAAAATCATTTTATTGGGGACTCGTACAACTCTTATCACAATCCATACATCCATCCATTGTGTCAAGCACATTTGTACATATGTTGCCATCACCATTCTCAAAACATTTCCTTTCTACTTGAGCTATTGATATATCAGCTCCTCATTTCCGCCCCCCTCCCCACTCCCTCCATCCTCCATGAACCCTTGATAATTTATAAATTATTATTATTTTGTCATATCTTACACGATCCAACTAACTCAATGCACCCCTTGCCAACTTGGCACCTGTACATCATTTTTTTTAGCCTCACAATTGCAATTAAGTAATGCTTACACCTTAATCCTATAATCCTGTGAATATTTTCCCCCACCTATGAAAGTTTGTAAGCCAACCACTTCTTGCCTTTATCTCATCCTCCCCCCAAATTTTGGGTATCTAATTTATATACTGCCCACTTACATCAACCCAGTGCTCTGAGGAGACAATCATATTTTTCAACATGACATGAAGAGTCTTCATTCCAGTTGGAACCTTGTGAAGTCTGCATCCATAAGCAAAGCCAAATCCAGACAGGCCATCCATGAAGTCAGCAACAATATATACCAGTTCACCGGCTCAAAAATCTCCAGCTGGTCGGGTTCTGGTCAACTCAATATGGGTTGCCTCATTCAGCCTCCACAGGGTGCCCATTGGTTGCCTTGTCTTTAGACCATGGGCTCTCACCAATACTCAACAAGCCTAGCCCCTCGTGCTGGGTCATGAACCTTAGACCAATCAACCCGCTCTGGTCTTCTCTTTTTCCTGTAAACCAGGTCCACAGGTGTCAGTGGCCAAAATCAACCCATCTCTTTATTGCTGCATTTCTCCACTTCCACTCAACAAGTAGATCCAGGTGGTCACCTAGCAAACATTTCAGCCTGCTCTCAGGCTCCCTTTAACATTCAGTCCCAAAGAGGAGTTTTCTTCATGGTTCCAGATTTTTTCCAGCTTCTGACAAAGACTACTGGTTCCTGAATATTCCAAAGCACTGGGTGGGGCCTATCTTTTCAAAGCTTTCTTTACAGGCCTGGCCTAAACCCATCTAAAGAGAAAATTTTGATGGCTGAAAGTAAGTGGGCTTACAAATTTCTCTTTTCCTACTTCCCATATTTTTCTGAAAAAACAACCGAGTAAAGTGTGGCTTTATCTGACTTCTAGCTGGACAAAGAAAAACTACCATGAGGGAGAGGCCAAACAGACATCTACTCTCCATCTTATGATTTGTTTCTCCAGTACCCCACTCCCAAGGTACAATATTTTTCAAAGGGGCAGTAGTTGTCTGTAGAGGATGGCAGGACTTTACTCCAAAATCCCAATGGTTTATGGTGCAATTCACCAATAGAGGTCTGCCAAAGACTCCACAGGGCATCTCTATCTACAACTGACACCTTTAGCACCATTGGGTCAGCTGGATCATGTGGTCCCAGTGGCAAAGCAGCTTGCACGGCAGCCTGAACCTGTTTCAGAGCCTCTTCTTGTTCTGGGCCCACTCAGAACTGGAGGCCTTTTGTGGCACTCGATAAATAGGTCAGAGTAGAAAACCCAGATGAGGGATATACTGCCTCAACAATCTAAAGAGGCCCACTAGGTGTTGTGTCTCCTTTTTAGTCACTGGGGGTCAGGGTGGGGGACAAATGCAATAGCTTATTCTTCACTTTATTAGGAATATCTCAACATGCTCCACACCACTGGACCCCTAGAAAGTTTACTGAGGTGGAGGGTGTTATAATGTGTTAGTCTGGGTACTTTAGAGAAACAAATCCACAGAAACTCATGTGTAAGAGAGAGATTTATATAAAGGTTGAGTGCATTTGAAGAAAACACCCCAAGCCAGTGCTGCCCAAACCCAATAGTCCAACATTAACCCATATGTCTGACACCAATCCACAAAGTACTCCTCCATCTCACAAAACACACCCTTTGATGCCAACTGCAGGAGGAAAGCTGAATCAGTGAGCGTGTAAACCATCTCAGCATGGCAGGGGTCTCCATCCGACTGCTCCAGCACCCAGGGCTGCATCTGGGTAGGTCCATGTGGCTTCTCCTCAGGGATGTCTTGCAGGAAGTGAGCCTTGCCAGCTGAAGCAGGGAAGTGGCTAAGGCAGAAGGGAACTGGTCTGACCATCAAAAAGTAAGAGACCCAAGAACTCAAAACGTGAAGCTCACTAAGTCATTTATCTCTCCGCCCTTCAATTAACCCCACATGTGTTGATCTGCCAGGTTGGCACAATCAACTAACTCAGCAATCATACAAAATTTTGTATTGCTTCTGTAATGAAAAACTTTTTAGTTCTCCTTCTCTGATAGTTTCTTACTTTACAAAGTTTCTGGCCCTCAATGTAAAAAGAACAAAATCTTCATAACTGGACTAATGGATAACATTATGACAAATGAGGAAAAGATTGAAGTCATCAAGGATTCCATCTTGCTGGGATCTGCAACCAGTGCTCATGGAAGCAGCAGTCAAGAGATCAAATGATGCATTTGGCAAATCTGCTGCACCAGAAGATTTCATCAAAGTGTTGCAAAGCAAGAATCTTACCTTGTGTACTAAGGAGTGCCTGACTCACCCCATGGTATATTTCCATGGCCTCATATGCATATTCAATAGATATTCAATAAGGAAGACTGAAAAAATAGTTGATGCATTTAAATTTTGTTGGTGAAGAATTTGGAAACACTTTGGACAGCCACAAGAACAAACAGATATATCTTGGACTATATACAATTAGAGTACTCTCTAGAGGTCAGGATGGCAAGATTTCATGTCATGTTCTTTAGACATGTTAGAAAGACCAGTTCCAGGAGAAAGATATCATTCTTGGCCAAGGGGAGGGCCAGTAAAAAGGAAGTCCCTGTACAAGATGGATTGGTACAGTGGCTCCAACAATCGGAAAAACATAGGAATAACTGTGAAGGTGGTACAGGACCTGGACACATTTCCTCCATGTTACTCAGGTTTCCTATGAGTCAGAATTGACTCAATGGCACCTAAAAACAGCCACACGTGTCTAGGAATGTACACTATATCCTAAGACAAACGTTTGACTTGTGTTAGACACCGAAATCCTACTCACTGCGATCGAGGAGCTGATGACACATAGAGAGCTCATTGTGGGCTTCAGACGCTGTGAAGGGTCTGTGAGAGCAGCAAGCCCAGTCTTTCTCCCACAGAGCTGCTGATGCTTTTGAACTGCTGATCATGCAGATTTCAGCCCAATATGTAACCACCAAACCAGCAGGACTGATTTGCATACAATGTTGACTTAAAGACAGATTTCTTTTAACTTGAAAAAGAAAGAATTCGAAGTTAAATTATTTTCATTCTTTCTTAGAGAGTACTTAAATTTCATTTAAAATATTATATTATAAATTTCTCAGAATAGAAGGTTGGAGAGAAATAGAAATGAAGGCTCAGAACATAATCTAGCTAATTCTATCTTGGCAAGATTTCTCTAATTTCCGCTGTGGGTCATGACATTCGCCTATTTTTTCATTGACTAAGCAATTCAGATTATAGGTACAGATAGAGTCTCTTCATGGGTGTGCTTGCTCTGCCTTTGATTCTCCTGACCTTATAACCTCAAGAGCAGTAATTCTCCCTGACCTAATCACCTCCAGTGAATGCAGGTTAAAACATCCCACCTCCATGAATGGGAAAATTAGTCTCTTTGGGTCAAAACACATTTAAATTAATTGAGACATAATATCCCTTCAAGTTTATAAATGAGAAATGTTCAACTAATTAAGGTATTCCATTGCCATGTCATCCTTCTCTGTTTAAAATGGCAAACTCAAAAAGTTAACCATAATGCAATCAGTGATGGTTGATTTCATCCTTTATTAGTTAGACATAATGTCATAAATCAGTCAGGATTTAAGAGAAGTTAATGAAAGAATTCCACTTAACAGGGAAAGAAAGTGAAATATGGTTTTAAAATTTTTGTTCTGAAGAAACTCAGCTAAAAAATTCTTTGCTACTTTAGTTTAAGATATAATAATAAAAATAACAAGTTTATTCTGGACTCTTTATATGGCAGACGGTGGGGCACATTTAATTGCATTATTTAAATTAATTCTCACCTATGTTTTATGAATTGAGTATTAATACCCTCATTTCACAGAGGAAGAAAATAAAGCTCAAGGAGGTAAGGCTTTTGCTCAATATTACCCAGCAATACGTGGCAGAGAAATACATGATAATCAGATATCTTTATCTAATAACATACTCTCAAGACGTCTATATTGACTATTCAAGTTTATCCTTTTGTCCTTTAATGTTTTCTTTTTTTTCTAATCCTAACTTTAACCCTAACCCTAAGCCTAACCCTAACCCTAGCCCCAACCCTAATAATGCTTTCTTTTCAGCATTAGTTGGCTTATTCCTCTAGGACCAAGGGCCCAGTAATGAGGAAAAACACGCAATGTTGTATTTTCTGTTGCCGCTACTTTTATTGCATATAGAAATTGTTTCCTGGGAAACAAGGAGGACTATAGCCATTCATTTGTTCATTTTTGTATTCATTCATTCAATATGTGATAGTTATTGTGTTAATAACTGGTGAAACTTGCTGAATAAAATACCATCTTAGAAGGACACGTGAAAATATATTTGAATACTATGATTGTTATTAGATCATTTTCCAATCTGGCAGAGAAGCAACAAGCTCACATGGAAGAAGCACACCAGCCTCTGTGATCAGGAATGTCCATGGGATCAGGTGACAGGTATAGGAAGACCCCAAACAAACAAAAACATATTGTTGAGGACAAAGGGGTTCAGAACAGAGACCCCCAAACCCATTTATGGACAATGGGATATCCCCTCACAGAAGGGTCGCAAGGAAGGCATGAGTCAACCAAGGTGAAGGATAGCACTAACTAAATACATAATACCCCTCTGATTCCTTGAGGCTTCCTCACTCCCCACTATCATGACCTCAATACTGCCTTTCACTGTGGGCCAGGCCAGAGCATGTACACAGATACAGATAAGAGCTCACGACACAAGGAATCCAGGTCAGAGAAACCCCTCCAGAACAGAAATGGAGTAGCAATACCAGGAGGGGAAGGGAAAGGTGAAGAGAGGAGGAGGAAAGAAACTATCAGGGAAGGGAGACAGCGGTCAGTGTAACATATAAAAATCATAATAATTTAAAATGTATCAAGGGGTCACAAGGGTGAGAGTGAGGGTAAAATGAGGAGCTGATACCATTAGCTGTAATTGAAAGCAAATGTTCAGAAAATAATGATGGCAACATATGTACAAATATGCTTGATATAATTGATGTATGGATTGTTATAAGAGCTGTGAAATCCAACAATAAAATTATCTTTTAAAAAGTTAACAATTTGAATAATAAATGGTATAGGTTGAAAAACAATAATAACAACAAAAATATTTTCCAATATTGTAATGGAATAAAAATTTCCTATTAGGGTTTCTTTGTACCCAAGTCTCTATAACTTCCACCAAAAGATTTGGGTGGTAATATGCAAATAGGGCATTGCACTCTTCTAGAGGGGATTGGTCAGTAATTCATTATCACGCCTCTGGCTATAAGGATGATCATGAGCTTCTTTGAAATAGCAGCAGAGAAGGAAGCCAACGACAATCTGAAGAGTAAATTCCAGATGGTTGTCTGAAATGGCAGAGTAGAAGGCCTGAGGCACCAGAGACTGAGACCTACAGACTACAGGACAAAGCAAAAGGAGCAACACTGAGTCTACAGGACTGTGAGGCAGCAACAGGAGGATTTGCTGGACCAGGAAGATAGAGTCCAAGTGTCTGTGTGGCTGAGAGGCTGAGGACCAGAATGAGACTTGGTTGCATGCTAAGAGAGGTCTTGCTGTTGAGCAATGGCTATATCCTTATTGCTTACAAATCCTGACTTGGGTAACCAATTAACTTCCTCGACACTCTCATCACTGTGAGTATTGCCTGTGAGGTCTGTGTGGCCGTTGTAATAAATTATTGAACTCAGCCTAAGTGAAGAGTGGTGTGGGAGGAACAGGTGTTGTCCGAATAGGTAAAGAAGAATGAAGCATGCAGACATGTCTGACTCCTGCTTCTTAGCAACAGGGAAGCCAGAGGTCATATTATTTCTTCATGTCATTTATGGCACATATGTTTCATTCAAAGTGTCAACACCAAGCAACTATTTATATTCAAATACTTTAGTAAATATTTGGCCTAAAGTAAATTTACCTTGAAATAACCACAGCACTTTCCAATTCATGAGTGTTTCTCTTAGGACTGAATTTACTGAAAATAATTTTGAACAGAGTTTTTCAACAAGCCCCTTCAGATGCTCAATTTAAAAGGGCAGAAAAGCAGTCCATCACTCCCTGGGCTGATATTCAATTCTGTCAGTCATTTAGACTGAGTGCACTTTTGATTCCCCAGGAATATTTCAGCCAAACAATTGATAGGTCTGAAAGGAAAATAGTTATACTAGTGAGGTGCACATGCCTTAGAATAATCAAATCAACCATTTGAAATCAGAAGGACAGAATGTACCCAAGGAGAAGTTTATACGGGCTAGTAAAGAAGAAAAACAGAAACAGGAAAAAGAGAAGAAGTAGAATAAGTTATGTTCCATTGAAGGGATTGCAATGGATGAATTCAAACAAAATGTAGATGTTGAAAATAAAATGATGATTTGTGCTGTAAGCCTTCACCCAATTCACAAGAATAAGTTTTATATTTTAAATATGACATATAAAATGTAAAACACTGTATCCAGCCAATATGGGAAACTCATTATACTTATAAAGCCTTAAATGCAATGATTAAAATAATGCAAAATATTAAAATGAAAAATACCACTGCTTCTGGTTTAGAATAATTTTTCTTAAGTGTGTGGACCTTTTTCCAAAGAAATCTTACATTGGTGAGCTATTCTCTTCCCATGCACCAAATCTGGCCTTTGTATACATTTTAATAATTGATTCTCATAAGAACCTAAATAAAAATGCCTTTAAATTACCAAGAAATATAAAATAACTTAAGATTAACAGTGGTTATATAAAATCACAATCTGTACCTAAGATTTTCAAACCAAACTCACTGCCTTCTAGTCAATCCTGACTCATAGCGACCCCTGGGGGTTTTCAAGCCTGTAACTGTTTGTGAGAGTAGAAAGTCCAGTCTCTCTCTCTCGCAAAGCTGCTGGTGGTTTGGAACCGTGGACCATTGGGATTGCAGCCCAGTGCCTAGCCATTTCAACACCAGGGCTCCTGCCTAGGATTTTAGTGAGAGTATAAGCATAAAAATAGCTTTCTAACTGCTTAAGGTGAATGATGCAGTAATTTAAGGTAGAATACAGTAATATTCAGAGAATTTCACCACCTGGTAGTTTTGTTAATTTAGATAATTGTTCACATATCCATATTTGTATAAACATACTTTTTTATTTGACTTACAATTGCACAATAATTTTCCTATATCCTAAATATTATAACCCAGAAATAATATATTTAATAGTGGATGCTTTTAAAAACCATCCCCTTTGAATTTTGTACCAGAAATAAATTTACATTATTACTTTTAGTATGTATTTCAAAATAGACAGCATCTCTATATTACTAGTTTAGGTTGTTAGATTTTTATGTCATCAGCAGTGAACCATATTTTTTACTGAAATAATGGAATGAATTTCAAAATCACTAAAAAATAAAAGTATATCCCATGACACTAAAACTACAAGTTTCCAATATAGCCTCCTGCAAATTAAAGTTTTACAATTGATAATGTCACATTTTAATTTTAAAACTCAGTTTTCTCCATCTGTTTTAGTATGACTTTCAAACTCATCTTTGGTTTTATAAAATCAGTTAGCACAAAAGAGTATTATAACCACAAATTTAGAGTTTAGGATTTACAACACGTGTTGTGGGGGGACTGGAGAAATGTCATGTGGGTATATATGACCTCTTCCAGCTACACAAGAGGGAGGAGATTTCAACCATAATGAACATTTTTTCATAATAAGCATTCATAAAATTAGATTAATCTAATTATTGCTCAATGGTTTATCATAATTAAACCAGCACCGTTTTTCTTGTGCCACGTAATCACTGCCATTAAGTCAATGCCAACTGAGAAAGACCTTATAAGACTGGGAAGAACTGTCCCTACGAGTTTTTGACACTTAAACTATTTGTGCGAGTAGAAAGCCTCATCTTTCTGCTGTGGAGAGGTTGGTGATTTTGAACTGCTGACCTTGTGGTTAGCAGCCCAAATATAAAATTTAATCACCTATTCTTAAATATCTTGCAAAAATCTAAAGAGCTGTGTGAACTAATGAATAAAAGGTAAGCAACTTCAATGAAAAATCGTTTAAGTGAACAGCCAACTCACAAAAGGAATATAAATGGATAATATACCTAAAAAATCTTCAACTTTACCAAAAGTAAAAGAAATTTTCATTAAGAGAAGTTATAGTTTGAACGATTAGTGGAATTGTTAGAATGCTGGATATCTGATAACCATTGTTCATGAGAGAAAAAGGAAATGGAATCTGGAGGTATAACCATTTTTGGAAACTAATTTGTACAATATATTTAATAATCCTTAAATATGTTAAAAATTTTTTGCTTTTGGAATTTTTTTCAAAGAAATACTTTAGGATTTTTTTCAAAGACCTCCACTAATGTATATAGCTGTTGAACGTCTACTTAAAGTAATGAACATTTAAAAACCCTATAGTAAAAATAATACCCATGGTACAGTATGTTGTATTGTTGTATTTTTTACAGAATATATGTTGCACAAAGTCACTGTGAAATTCTACTAATGACTATAAAACCATTACTTCTAGGGGAAATATAGGTTTACATTCCTGTGAGCTTCATATTTGTTTTTTTCCTCAATATTCACTATACAACCTTGTTTAACTTGTGGTTTGGTTTAAAGAAAAACAAGAACTCCTTACTTAATATATTGTTAATGTATTAACATTGAGTTTATGACTAAGAACTACAATTTAAAAAAGCTTATTTTCTTTATAAGTCAAATAGCCAACATAAAAAGCAAAACAAAACATGGCACCAAATAAACAGTGAAAAGGGAATATTTGCAAATGACCACAAAAGTGCTACAAATCTTTCATTTGATGTTACAAATAAATTTGTAACAAGTAAACATAAATATAAAGTCTACGAATAATGAGGAATAATCGCACAACTTTATGAAAAGCGGTGATAATGTAAGAGAATCCCTAGGGGGACAAATATGCATGAACTACAAAATGGGAAAAACATCTATGGTGGTTGTTGCCATTATGAATCATCAAGTCCATTCTGATTCATATCAACCCCATTGGACAGAGTAGAAGTGCCATAGTGTTTTCTAGGCTGTAATTTTTATGAGAGCAGTTTGCTAGACCGTTTCTCCTCTGGGGCTACTGGCAAATTCCAATCACTGGCCTTTCCATTCATAACTGAATCTTTAACTATTGTGTCATTGAGTCTACTTATACAATAGTATCTATATTAACTTTTGAGAAACAAAAATCAAGCTTTTATAACTACCCTTTCCAGTTTAAATGGAAGAAGTCTCTGTCTTCTATCAATGGTCAATAACTCCATTTATGAATACCTCTCTAGTCATCCACTTCTGGAAATTCTCTTGTCCTTTATTTCCTATATTTCCTACTGTATTTACCCTCCTAAATCCGACTTCCAAAATCTCAAAAATGCTAAAATTACCACAATCAAATGAGTAAATAAGCAAACACATAAATAGTACTCACTCTAGACATGGCTCATTTCTCTATATCAGAGTGAAGATTTTGCAATTTATTTCGTACTTTTAGGGTATCCTATTCAATCTTTAGTTCACTGAGATTTACCCAAAGTCTATGTATTTATTCAAAAATATTTATTTCACTTTCTATGCCTAAAATCCATTTCTATGATCAATAAATATGAAGGTGACTTATTTGTAGGCCAATATACCTGCATGGATGTCAAAGGAGCCTTGGTGGTTTAATGAGAGATGCATTGATCAACAATGCAAACCCATCAGCTGGTCAACAGGAGAAAGCGTTTTGCTCCTGTAAGAATTTAGTCTTGGAAATCCTCAGGAGCATGTCTATGTTTAGGACTGTAGTGAGTCAGAATTGATTTGATGGCTGTGGGTTTGGGGGTTATGTTAAAAAACAACAACAAGTAAATTGCCAGAAAGTCAATCTCAGTTTGTAGTAACCCTATATGGGGTTTATGAACTGAAAATCTTTGTCGACGCAGACAACAATCAGTTCTTCTGTGGAGCTGCTGGTGAGTCTACGTTTTGTGGTTGGCAGGCCAAAGTATAACCCACAGTGTCCCAGGGCACCTACAGGAAATAATAAACTTTAAAAGTCACACACTAACTGGTAAAATATAAACAACTAAAATAGATTTATATTACTAGCAATCACTAAAGGACTAATCATTTATATATGTAAAGATAGATTTAAAATAAGGTCCATTTAAACTGCTATTCAAGTAATTAGGCAGCTTAGTAATATGAAATCAATGGAAAGTGCAGACAAACAACAGCTAATACAAAGATAATAAGTTTGTAATGAACTTGTGGGGTGATTGAGATGTGTACACTGTGTGAAATACATTAGACGTTCCATTTTGAAGGCAGTAGCCACTAACAGCCTTATGCATGGTTTAGGCATAGCTTCAAAACATTGACAGACACTGCAGGCCAAAAGAATAGAAGAAGAATGGGGCCAGGGCGTGGTGCCCCAACAGACTGGACTGGAAAACGCTCCTAAGGGCCAGCAAACGATCCCTGAACTAACTACAAGCTTTTCTCTTGTGAACTGTTTTGTTCTGTTCTTTGTCAGTGGTTTGTTTTTGTTGTTTTGTTGTCTGGTTGTATACTGTTGCTTTGTTTTCCTCTGTCTAGTTTTCGTGCATGTTAGTGACTCCACAGGTCTGTCTGAATAGGACAGGCTGGATGAACTATCTGGAGGAAAAACAACGGGACCGACAGTTCTGGGGGGACTTGGGGTGGGGGGGTTAGGGGGGGTAAGGAAGTGGTGTTAACAAACCCAGGGACAAGGGAAAAACATGGGACCCCAAATGGTAGAGAAGGGGGAGTGGCAGACCTGGTGGGAAATGATCAAGGGTAAGGTTGCTTAGAGAAGAGGTATACTCTAGCCCAGGTGGCGATGAAGCATGGTAGTAGGGCAGGAGGAAAGTCAAGGGAGATGGAGGAAAGAGCTAGGAGTCAAAGGGCATTCATGGAGGTCTAGACAAAGACATGTACATGCAAATATATATAGGAGGATGGGGAAATAGATCTATGTGTCTATATTTATAGGTCAAGTATTAAGGTGGCGGAAGGACCTTGGGCCTCTACTCAAACACTCCCTCAATGCATGAATACCTTCTTTTATTAAATTGGAACTCTATGATGCTCACTCTCCCGACACAACGGCTGGAGCCAAAGTGGGTGAACAAGTAAATGTGGTGAAGAAAGCTGATGGTGCCCGGCTATCAAAAGAGATAGTGACTGGGGTCTTAAAGGCTTGAAGATAAACAAGCGGCCATCTAGCTCAGAAGCAACAAAGTCCACATGGAAGAACACACCAGCCTGTGTGATCGAGTGGTCCCAAAGGGATCAGTTACCAGGCATCAAAGAACAAAAAATCATATCATTGACTGCACACCTCCATGATAGGATCGCTGAAGACAAATGGGTGCACAAGCAAATGTGGTGAAGAAAGCTGATGGTGCCCGGCTATCAAAAGAGATAGTGTCTGGGGTCTTAAAGGCTTGAAGGTGAACAAGCGGCCATCTAGCTCAGAACCAAATAAGCCCACATGGAAGAAGCACACCGGCCAGTGCGATCACGAGGTGCCCAAGGGACCAGGTATAAGGCATCATGCACAAAAAAAAAAGATATAAGTGTGTGTATGTATGTGTATATATGTATATTTATATCATATTAAATGAAGGGGGAAGTGCAGAATGGAGACCCAAGGCCCAAGTGTCGACCAATGGAGATCCCCTCATAGAGGGGTTTAGGAGAGGAGATGGGTTAATTAGGGTGTGAGGTAGTATCGATGAAGAACACAGCTTTCCCCCAGATCCTGGATGCTTCCTCCCCCCAACTACCATGATCTGAATTCTACCTTGCAGGGCTGGATAGGACAGAGGCTGTACACTGGTGCATATGAGGGTTGGAGGTACAGGGAATCCAGGGTGGATGATACCTTCAGGACCAAGGGTGTGAGGGACGATGCTGGGAGAGTGGAGGGTGAGTGGGTTGGAAAGTGGGAACTGATTACAAGGATCCACATGTGACCTCTTCCCTGGGAGAGGGACAGCAGAGAAAGGGGGAAGGGAGACTCCGGATAGGGCAAGATATGACAAAATAACGATGTATAAATTACCAAGGGCACATGAGGGAGGGGGGAATGGGGAGGGAGGGGGAAAAAAAAGAGGACCTGATGCAAGGGGCTTAAGTGGAGAGCAAATGCCTTGAGAATGATTGGGGCAGGGAATGTATGAATGTGCTTTATACAATTGATGTATGTATATGTATGGATTGTGGTAAGAGTTGTATGAGTCCCTAATAAAATGTAAACAAAGAAAAGAGAAAAAAATGATTAGGGCAAAGACTGTACAGATGTGCTTTATACAATTGATGTATGTATATGTATGAACTGTGAAAAGAATTGTATGAGCCCCAATAAATTGTTAAAATAAATTTAAAAAAATTAAATAAACCATAAAAAAAAAAGAATAGAAGAAGAACATTGTCAGAGATCATGTCTGAGGATAGACCCCTTCAGGTCAGAGAGCACTCAAAATGTGACTAAAGAGGAACTGCTTTTAAGATTAGAGTCAACTTGGGTGACTTGAGCAGGGAAGGCCTGTGGGAGTAGAGTTTCGTTTGCTGGTGAGGCTCAACTCAAGGTAAGAAGCAGCTTCAAAATTATGCTAATGGTCTGAGATGCTCACCTGCCTGGCATGATCGCCGATGACAATGGGTGCACAGGCAAGGGGGGGTGAAGAAAGTCGATGGTGCATGCCTACCAAAAGATATAGCACCTGAAGTCGCTGAAAACAATGGGTGCACAAGCAAATGTGGTGAAGAAAGCAGATAGGGCCCAGCTACCAAAAGATATAGCACCTGAAGTCTTAAAGACATGAAGACAGACAAGCATCCATCTAGCTGAGAGACAACAAAACCCACATGGAAGAAGCACATGGGCCTGTCCCGACTAGATCGCTGAGGACAAAGTGGGTTTATAAGCAAAAGTTGTGAACAAAGCTGATGGTGCCTGGCTATCAAATGATATAGCATCAGGGGTCTTAAAGACTTGAAGATAATCAGGCAGCCATCTAGCTAAGAAGCAACAAAGCCCACAAGGAAGAAGCACATCAGCCTACCCTGACACGAACACTGAAGACAAAGTGGGTGCATGGGTAAGTGTGGTGAAGAAAGCTGATGGTGCCCAGTTGTCAAAATATATAGAATCTGTGGTCCCATAGGCTGGAAGATAAACAAGGGGCTATCTAGCTAAAAAACAACAAAGCCCACATGGAAAATGCACACTAGTCTGTGAGATGACAAGGCATTGAAGGAATCAAGTATCAGGCATCAAAGACAAAAAAAAATCATAGCATTGTAAATGAGGGGGAGTGCAGAGTTGAGACTCAGGGCCCATCTGGGGGAAATTGGACATCCCCTTGCAGAAGGGTTGTGGGGAGGTGACAAAACAGTCAGAGTGCAGTGTATCAACGATGAAACATGCAATTTTCCTCTAGTTCTTGAATGCTTCCTACCCCTGACTATCATGATCCCAGTTCTACCTTACATAACCGCTGGACTGAAAGATGTACACTGGCATGGATAGGAACTGGAAATAAGGTGAATCCAGGACAGATGAACCCCTCAGGAACAGCAGTGAGAGTGGCAGTATCATGAAGGTGGAGAGAGGGTGACGGAGAAACGGGAAAGAGATGACAAGGTCTACATGCAACCTCCTCCCTGGAGGATGGACAGTGGAGAACTGGGTGAGGAAGACATAAAATTGTGTAAGATATGATAAAATAATAATTATTTATAAATTATCAAGGGTTCAGGGGGAGGGGGAGTGGGAGGGGAGGGGGAAAATGAGGAGCTGATACCAAGGCCTCAATAGAAAGCAGGTGTTTTGAGAATGATGATGACAATATGTACGAATATGCTGGACACAAATGATGTATGTACAGATTGTAAAAAGAGTTGTATGAGCCCCTAATAAAATGATTAAAATATGCTAATGATTGGAACTTGCAGTGTGTGAAACATGAATCTACGAAAATTCTAAGTCATCAAAAATTAAATGGAATGCATAATGATTGATATACTAGGCATTAGATAGCCGAAATGGATTGGTATTGACCATTTTGGATCAGAAAAACATGATTTACTATGCAATGAATAATAGAATCAAGAGGAATGGCATTGCTACATTTTCACAAAGGACATTTCAAAGCCAGTCATGAAGTACAATCCTGCCTGTGATAGGATTCTATGTATACCCCCTCAAGGAAATCCAGTCAACAAACTATTACTTAATTTATGCACCAACTACAAAATCTAGTGATGTCGTTCAAGTATTCTACCAATGACTTCAGTCAGAAATTGATTAAACATTTAATAAAATGTATTGATAATTATATTTGAATGCAAAAGTTGTTAACAAAGAGAAAGGACCAGTAGATGGAAAGTATTAACCATTTGATGATAGTGATTTCAAGACAGAATATTATAAAACCAATGACTTGTTCATCGAAAATATATTTACTAACAACACAAATGGCAATTATACGCATGGACTTCACCAGGTAGACTACACAGACATCAAATTGAGTACATTTGTGCAATGAGACAATACAGAAGCTCAATATCCACAGCTAAAACCAGGGGAGGGGATGACTATACAACACACAATCAATTGCACATATGTAAGTTCAGGTTGAAGATGAGGATTATTAAAACAAGTTCACAAATGCAAAATATGACCTTAAATCTATTCCATCCAAATTTTGAGGATATCTTAAGAACAGATTTACTGCAGTGAACACTAATTACAGAAGATCTGATGAAATGTGGGAGAACATCAAAAATATCATACTTAAAGAAATAAAACTTTCATTGAAAAGATATGAAGGAAATAAAATATTTAACCCAAGGAAAGAGACTCTTAAAATTGCAACCACAGAGTAGCTAAGGCAAATAGAAGACGAATGAACTCCAAGAGTTGAACAGAAAATTTCAAGGGGAAGTTCCAGGAGACATAATAAAATTGTATAAAGTACTAGGGTTAGAAAACCAAAAATGAAGAATACGCTCAGTATATCTTATAATGAAAGAAGTGAAAAATATATATATCCTTGATATTGAAAAATTTTATGGGAATTGCAACATTAAAAAAATATTGAATGATGAAGGAAGTATAAACAGAATATGGAAAGGGCTACTATCCCCAAAGAATTAGTCAACATTCTAAAATTTCAGAAGGCAACATATGAACAAGAACCAATGGTGCTGAGGTAATAAGTTCAATATCCACTGAAAGCATTAACCAAAAATGAGTTTTCAGTTTTTGATGGAATACCAATTAAAATGTTTCAACAGCTGATGAAGTACTTACTAGTCTATGTCAG